>NW_016162390.1:18921-26375 GCF_001687245.7 Rhagoletis zephyria | reverse complement strand
CAAATTTAATACCTTAAGCGCTTCTGTAATAGTGGCTGCAGCGCTACTTGCTGCTAAGTTCACAAGATATCGGACCGTAATATTTTTTGTCAGATTTCCTTTGTCCTTAATAACATTTTAGGCTATATTTTTTCTCAGTCTTAACATTTTCATGTGGCGAACTCCACAATTTTTTCCCACTTTTCCTAAGGTCCCGCCTTTCCGCAGTAAATCTATTATTTACATTTATGTTTCCTAATTAACCATGTTATTTACTGGTAATCACTTCTTGAATAAATTACAATACAGAAAAAAGTCATCTGACTTCCAAGTAAGTAAAAGATAACTGTGAAATGCAAAACTGAGAGTGAGTGCAAAACTGTAACATTTGCCTTAATTTACATTTTTGCCTGCTGGTTTTATTATTGTTGTTAGATTGACTTCAAATATTTATGAGAGAGGGAGTAGGGGTGTACCAATAAGAATGTACAACAAAAGTATGAAAGCCGTTAGAACTTGGAAAGATAGCGGTGGCTGAAATAAAACGTGTTAAACCATGTTACAGTTTTGCTCGTCACTGTAGCACGGATTGCTCGAATTGCATAACTTGCCAACATACAAAAACAAAATACATGGCAAACGGCACTGCTAAGTATGCAACGTCCGGACCCATGCACATGTTTTGCAAAAAAGCATAGCAAGATAAATGCGACTCTATGCTAGCTGTTTTGTTGTTGGAATTAATACATATTTCTCTCAATCCTCTCATCTCTCTCACTTCATTTTTTTCTGTATCTTGTTATTGTAGTTGATACAGAATTTCGCTTCTTGCTACCACTTTTCAATGGGGTGCTCTCGTACTCTTCCGAATTTGGAAGAGTATTTTCGCATTTCGAGCAATCCGTGCAACGTGCAAGACCTTTAGAATACCCACTTTGGAACTACGCCGAACTAGTTCCAAATTGTACTTGGGTCGTGAACTTGTCCTAAAGTGATATCGAACAAGTATTGAAACAGTCCCTACTAAGTACACCTAAATAGTTCTAAATTAGTCTTGAACTAGGCCCGAAATGGTCCTGGACCTGTCCCAAATTATTAAAGAAATGTTCCTGAACTAGTCTCAAAATGGTCTGGAATAGGTCCCGAAATGATCCCGAACAAGTTCCGAAATGGTCATGAAATAGTCCTGATTAGGTCCAGTTGATTCTGTTAAATTCACCAAGAATAAGATAGAGATTCTGCTGAATCTGTCACTTTTGTCTTCTAAACATCATGGACTGAGCTTAGAGGCATTTTTACACGTGATTTTAGAGGCAATTAGTTGAATCCAAAGTTGGCTGCCGATCAACTTCGTTGGAAGTAATTGGTTGAAAGCCCGTTCATATCAGACGAATGCTGCTTTCAACTAAAAGTCGCCTCATGTAAACACCGCATAATCAATTTCTATCAGCATTGCGGCCAATACTCAAATCCATTACTCATCATCATTACTGCAAATAGCAGCAATTTTACAAATTTAAAATTTTACAGTGGTGTTCTGATAGAGCTGCCCCACCATATAAAATCTGTTAATGAATAAAGTGAAAATTAGATAACTTGTTATATGGCAAGTGAAATCGATGCATCATTTAATTTTCGCGTGAATGTTTAGGAAACATATAATGCAGCGGCTAAAAGTATGCAACGATTAGTTATTGTGAAGATGCAACATCTAGTTACGCGCCCCTCATATTGTCAGGTTTGGCTTATTACACATTGCTTATGTTACCTTTTCATATTGCATACTTTAAGGCCTAACTGATTTTCTTTTAGAGAGTTTTGGCGACGAAAATTTAGCGTAGCTATTGTCAGATTCCACTGTAGTACAGTGACCAAACTGCTACTGAAATGTCCCCAGTGAAACCAAATGTGAAAGCACTTGATTGATGGAAAGTAATTTGAAAGAAAGTAAGTAGTTTACGCAGTAATGTGAACACAGTATAAAGACGCCAATTAATCTGTTAATCGAAGATATGGCTTCGAATTTCGGTAGGTGGTTGTATGTATGTATTTCTCAAAACATGTGCCATATGATCTTTTTCTTTGCTGATGACGATATATGAATAAACGCAAACTTTATGTTTTCGGTGTGAATCATTCGCTAAACGAGTTTACACTCCATAAATCATACATATATCACGAAAGCCTTTCACTTTTTTTTGAAAAATAAAATTTTCGCAATTTATTGTGGTGTACAATTAGGCACAGCGTGTATGAAAGTGTGAGACGAAGTCAATCTATTCAACCATCTGGCTGCCACGTATTTATGAAAATATTTTTCGTGAAAAAGTGACTGATTATCGTGATATATGGTAAAGTATCGGTTACACGTGGTAATGCAAATAGTTTCGAAAAGTTTGTGTAACTCAAGACTTGCGAAAAGTAGTTGCAAAGGCGTGTGGGAAGTGACTTTCGAAAGTTGTTTTTAATTTCCGAGAAGCAATACATACATATATAAAATTTTACTCAAAAGTAATTTTTATTATTCAACTCAAATTCATCAGCAATTAATTGGTTGACCACACTTTCAGCAAATGTTAAAAATTCTAAAGCAGCACGAGCAAGTGGAAATTAATTTTCGCAAATGACTTAGCTGAAGTTGCACTTTGAAAGTTCTTTTTTCGAAATTGATTTTTCTATTTTGTTAAAAAGTACTTTTCGGGTGTTTCCACGGGAAATTAGATTTCAAGCTCGTAATTTTACAGCCTATAGGTAAAGTGTTTACATTGCAATGCTTAATTGCACTTCTAGCCCATGTATAAGTAGAAACGAAAGCAATTTTTGTACATAGTACATATGTATAACGAACAATTAGTTTAATATGATTTTCATACGAACTGTTCTACATACAGATATACATATAAGTAAATTTATAGTGACTGATTTTAAGTAATGTCAATTAACTTTTAATAAAACGATCGCAATATATGTACGTTTTTTGTTTTGTTTTTTAATTTGAACATTGTCAATTGTGCCTTCTTTGTTTCAGTGATTAACTCATAATGTGTTTAACGCTTATAAATGACAAATTTGAGTAAATATAATTCAGTACAATAACAACAAATTGTTGCAGACTTAACGTTGATAGTTTAAGCGTGCGAGCATGCGATAAAAGCTCTTATTTTAAATTATAATTATGTCAATGAGTAGATATTTTAAAACATAATAAATAGTAAATATAAGAATAACGCTAATATTTATTGATTTAGTTTGTTTTGCAGTTTTAAATAGCTAAAAAATAAACAAAATGTTTTGCAAATAATTAAACACACTCAAAATTTTAATAAATAAGTTGCAATTCAGCTTTTCAATATCTTTCAGTCAAAAGTCAAAAAAGCTGTTTCAGATTTTTGAAAATTGATTGAACGCCTATTGTACTAAAATTTGGCGTGTGATCGGTTCCAATTATTAAAAACTTTTCTTTCAAATTATGTTTTCAGGTCTTGTACGAATCCACTGTAGGTAGTTTGATCAGTGTTTGTGGAAAACATCGTTTTTAGTACCTACAAAACAAAAAATTTTCTATATATATTTTTTATTTTTTTGATATGAAAATTGAAGTCGCTTAAAAATTACTTGTTTTTATTTTATGTATGTTACCTCATATATAGTTTTTTTTATTTCATGTATGTTACCTCATAACTTTGGACCACGTTAACCGATTTCGATTGTTTTCTTTTTTTTTTTATCGGAAAGGTGGTACGCTTTCGCAGAGCCAAATACATACATCTGACATAACCTTTATTAATTTCTTATATCTAAAAATTAAATTTGTAAAAGCTATTAAAACATTGGCCGTGTTTAGATGATTAAAAACGTGTAAAATAAAGAGTTTTGAGTTTAATTCGTCAACTTCAGGTTGACAGTTCGTGAGAAAATATTTTTTTGTTGGTAGGATACTCGCAGTAGTGAAATATTTACCATTTTTTGTGAAGAACTCAATAAGGAGAGGCAACAAAAGGCTGTTTACAATTCTGTTTGTGCAAAGGCTGATTCTATTAAATGCTCAGCAAAGAAATTGGAAAATTCATACCTTGCAGGTAATTTAATTGCAGGTTTAATTTAAATTAATATAATTTGTGAATATTTTTAAAAAATAGCCACAATTTTTTAAAATTAAGTGACATTTTTTTTCTTTAATACAAACATTTTGCAAAACAAAAATGAACTCAAAATTTACCAATAAAACCACAACTTAAAAGTGGCCTCTTTAGACCCATCGGTCGTCAAGTGTTAAGAATTTTTTGCAAAAATGTGACAAGCAACGAAAAGTCATGTTAATTTATATAATCTACTTTCTTGGTTATAATTATTTTTCGCCACAAAAATCGGTCAAATTACCCATAGTGCAATCATGTGAGACTGTTAACGAAATAGTTGCGCCAATACTTAGATCCAAATCAAAAATGGTGCGACAATAGTGTGATCCCACCCTCGTACAATTTTTTAAGACGATATGTCTTTGTTCAGTTTGTGACATTTAAATTAGCTTATCTAGAACTTCAATCTATAACTTTTAAATATATACTCCGATACCTTTAAATACATACAAACATACACATGTGCGTTTAAGTAAGTTTTGTAGTGATTTTGAAGGAGAACTGACTTTCAGTTTCAATACAAATAAATTTATTAATTAAAATCAATAACAACATATTATAACTGAAAATTTTTGAACCAAAAAAGTTGCGCAAGAAACCCAAATACCAAGTTAAAAACGAAATAGAAAATTGTTATATCATAGAAATGTTGCAATTATTATAAGCAAATTCGAAAATAACTGAAAAAATATTTAACGATAATACCTAGTGCATACAAACATACACACTGCAATTGTAATTGTATATGTATATAAGACTTGAATGTTGTATGAATAATAAATATACAAGTTTCAGAAACAGCGAATACGCATAGCGAATTTTCGAAATGCAGGCACGAAAAATAGGCTGATAGACTTTAGCAATGGCATTGTATGGAAACTCATTAAATTTGAATATTTCATATGCTTGTATTTGGAAGGACATCTGTATGTGATGTAAAGTGAAAACGTAGGTAAAAATAATTTAATTAAAAAAAAAAAAACAAAGATAGATGATAAATGCATGGATTGGAGAAGTTGACTAGCGCAAAAGTATGTACACAGCAAAGATGGCAAGTTTTTCAATTATAAAATCGATTTATTAACTTAGATATGTATATGTATGTATGCATATACATACACAAATATATACTTCCATAACTACTATATTTAATTTGAAGTCGTTACATAGTACATCCTACTATGATTAATAAGTAATATTACTCATAGAGTGTCGGGTTTTTTTAGAATATAGATATTTAAGTATTTTCCGAATGACGTCACCTTACATTGCAGTTTGCCAAAAATTGTGGGAAAATAAAATAAAGGAAAAAATAATGAGCAACAATATAATTGTTCAAATAAAAATACGTACGCATGAGCAATACAGAATAGCAAAAAAAAACCTACAAAAAAGGTCAATATTAAAAATTAATAATTTTATAATTACAAGTACATACATACATATGTATTAGCAATGTATTGTGTATGTAACAAGAAACCAAACTGCAAAAAAAAAAATCTAAAATTATGTATGTATGTATGTATGTAAATTATATTGTTTAGATTTCTATATAGCCATATAAATATATATAGAACTGTTGTGTTTTTGTTTCAATTGTGGAAATACAAACATACATACACACAGCCATTTATTTAGTGCAAAATAAATTTTCGTTACTTTTATTTGAAGCGTTTGATACTTTTTTCAACTAATATTCCTATTAGACCCTACAGGAATTTGTGGGCTAAGAATTGGGAGCTGTATCGCAAGAAATCTTCGCTTGGCTTCTTCTGGTGCGCCAAATAATAACTCTGAGATTTCTGAGGACGCGTTGGTGGGGCTAGTTGAAGTGTTTAGTACTGCATGCAGCAACACCCTTGAGAGCACGTGTCCACTGGGATTACGGAAGAGTAGAGGTAAACCATGCTGGTGGTGGGGCTTAGCCCCCCGTAGAAGTAGATCTTGTTCTGCCTTGGTACCTTATTAAGTCGGCTATACAAGTCTGAAATTAAAAGAACGAAGGGCAAGTAATAGAAATTCTTCTGCAAGAGGTGGAAGGGTGCGAGGAATCAACCGGATTTAGACGAATAATATTTTTTGCAATAGCTTATATACCAGCTTATATACCTGGGTGCCGCGGAAAAAATTACGACTACAGTGCCACGCTTCTATGGGTGCAACAAGGTACGAATTGAGGTGAGGAGTTGATTAGGTACAGCAATGGCGTCTGCTAAATCCTCGATGATATCTACATCATCGTCATCAAAAAACGCGAAGTATGTCCTGCCTTTTCCAAGTTAAATAAGGTAGCAACCGATTTTCACTTAATCCACATCAGCAAAATAATATTATATCGGAAAATAGCTGATCAAAATCATCCGTCTACAATCTTGGGGGGGGGAAATTAAAATTTTCAAAAAATAATAGCCTAGTAATTTTACATAAAAACGGCATGAACAGAAAAAATTCTAGTTCGGAAATTTGGACGCAGCGACGCAGTTTACTTCACAGTTTACCTTACACTCTTGCGTCAAAATTTTATAGGGGCAGATTCCGCCATCTTTTTTGTGTGTTTCGAACTTCTTTAAGTTGCCCAGCGCCTTTCTAGGGTTAGAGGTAAATTAAAAAAAGCTCTCCACATTTTTGTTTGCTGCAGTTCGTGTGAGCTTTAGATTTTTTTTTTCGTACTGTACCTACTAAATTCAGTGCACAAAAAGCTTAAAACTTTGTGATAATCGAAGTCATAAACCATAGATTTATACGTGTACAGCAATATAAGTACATACATAGGTGAGTACTATGCTTTTAGCATACTGTAAACGTTGAAGCTTTTAGGGAGCAGTAGCTAACAACCATATTATATCTTAATTTTTTGATATAAGTACATAAATTAGACTCTTGTGGATATTTTTGAACAAATTTGTACATGCAATCCCTGATTAGATTGAAATGAAGCGATTTACACTTAATCTACATACCAAAATAATATTCTATCGAAAAATAGCTGATCAAATTCATCTGTCTGCAATTTTTGAAAATAAAACAAGTAAGAAAGTCTAAGTTCGGGCGGAGCCGAACATTAAATACCCGGCGCAAGTATTAAAGATATGTTTTCCACCTTTCCGAAAGCTACCGCTACATGATAAGCCGGGGTGTATACATTTTAAGTAAATTAGCGTCCTTAAATTTCGAAATATTGCAGTTTCAAGCATATCTGAAATTTACCGTTATATGAAAAGCGGCCTCAATTTTAGTCCGATTTCAACAATTTTCAACGGTTTGCTTTTATGTGGCAAGCACAATAACCATACCGAGCTTGGTACAAATTGCTAGAACGGTTAGCGAGATACATAT
>NW_016162390.1:0-17887 GCF_001687245.7 Rhagoletis zephyria | reverse complement strand
CTGATCATTTATGTATACATTTGTCTATATCTATCTCGATTCGTTTTGCCTGTTACAAACAACCGTTATGTGAACAAAGTTATAATACCCTTGTGCACAAGTGCGCTCGGGTATAAAAATTATTTTTGAAACTTTTGCAAGATATAGCCCAGTAACTTTAGATCAAATTGGCAGGACCAAAAAAAAAATTGTAATTCGAAACTTCGGACGCAGTTTACTTCTATTTTACACGTATATTTTGGCTTCATAGTCTAGCTTGTAAATTGGATATGTGAAGATTCCGCCATCTTGGATTTATATAAGTAGTTTTTTGGGTTTTGGATGCAAATTTGTAGAGAATTTAATTTTCCACATTTTCGCATTTTAATTGTTTATTGGACGTTCCACGTCAACCAAAATTCTATGGGAAGGCCTACAAAGATTAAGGTCCCCGAATGATCGCCAAGATGTCCCCCATTGAAAAACTAACTAAGTCGTCTAAACTAGCCATAAATTAGATTTTGCTTTACATATTTTGTGCCACTGGAAAACCCAACACTAAAAAAAGTACCAGCAAGTTCTTAAGTTTTTGAGATCGCTGATTACGAACATAGAGTTTGTATTCAAAAATGCATAATGGCGAATCCAAAATGGCGACCAAAAAATATGAAAACGATTCGATAGAAACATTTTCTGCGAAGGGTTTTGAAGTTGCTGGTTAACAATCTGAAGTCAGATTGGAAAAATTCAAAATGGCGGACACAATATGGTGGCAATGCTTTCTAATCCATGTCATTGAAGTTTGGCCATCGTACTGTACCGGTTGACGTGGAACGTTCCATAAACAATTAAAATAAACCACTTGGTACCTTGTTACGGTTTTCGCTATTTTTCAACAATTTCTGGTGAAGATAAGCTCTAGCTGTGTCCGGCTTGAGAAAACCAAAAACAAGTTGAACGAAAATAGGCAGGCGACCAACTTCATTGAAAGCGATTAGTTGAAAGGCCGTTTACACCAGGCGATTGTTGCGTTCAATTCCCTAGTAACAAAAACTTTACTTAGCGGTGGTGTGGAAATGACTTTGCCTGAACCTATTATGTGGAAAATAATAATTTAGTCAGGTATAAAAAATAAACAAAATTTCAAATGACGTTTGCTATGTTAATAAATTTTGAAAAAGGACAATACAAACAAAAATTTGGTATATTTCCCGAAATTTTTTTTCTAATTGGAATTGGGAACGATTTACATCAGATTTTGGGCAAATGCCAAATCGTTTGACACCAACAACCAAAATTTAGAGTTTTAAATTTTTGACATTCAGAATCGGTAAAATACACTTTGACGCAGTCACTACGTATGACAATGGCAACGTCTCAAAACTTTATTATAGTTGGTAAAGGTCGCGCATTATCGCGTTCATCATACGCCATGGCAACCAAAAAAAAAAATGTCACTAATACGCAACTACAAATAAAATGCCGATTTGAGTGCAACAAATGGTATCATTTATGGTAAAATTTGCCTGTGCCTTTTAAATGTGTTCGTAAGAGCATTTTATTGTTTTGAAATAATTTTATCCACATAGATTCCCTGAGCGAAGCTCTTCTAGGATGTCTAAGATATTTTGCAGCGATAGATTACTATACAAAGAAAATTAGTCAAAGACAGTAAAAAAAAAACTATATAAAATACTGTAAACAACGAAAAATAAAATTTAAAACAAAATTTTAAAAGAAAATTTTCACCTCAAAACCTTCTCCAAAATTTGCAACTCGATAATATTTTTGATTTTCATAATAAAATTGTAGGTACTTACCTTTTTCGTCTGCTTATTTTTTGTATTTTTTCACATTTTGTTAATTCACCTCAATTTGCAATGTGATTACTTCGAAAGCTTTAACTCAAATATCAATTTCTATACAGCAGATTTTACCGCCAATATTTCTGCGTCATTATGGTCAATACGCACTCCCATATCTTGCTTCGTTTTGTTTTTACAGACTTTCGAAATTAATCGGATTAATCCTAAATGCATTCTAAATTTTACAAATCGAGTAATAATTACTTTCATGGCTTTTCGCATAATGTACCGGAATGATTCGGGTTTTTCCCTACCAAAGGCTGTTGTTTCCGCAATCTAACCCCGTTTAGATTAAGATTAGTACTATTCAAGGATTTCGAAAATTGCTAAATATGTATAAAGTTTTTAATGGAATTTATCGATTTTGTTTTAATTTGTCCACTTTAGAGTATACGCCATTTTGAACTTTGAGGATTTGTATCCAGAATCGGAATCAGTGTACACAAGCATAGAAGAATGCCAAAAATAGATAGAAATAATTCCTACTTTTTACTTTAGGAAATTTTCGTTGGGATTCTGTAATCTTCCACCTTACACGAGTCGTTTAAAACTTATTAACCTACTTGCATTTGTCAGTCGCAGAGAAATGCTTAGTAAAATTTGTATCAACCTCAAGTCCGTTTCCACTGAATGATGTAAACCTTTGCGCCATTTTCGAATTCGGCAGTTAACTCTCAATTTTTGTGTTGAAATCGTGTAGTTAACTGCCGATTAAGAGTTAACTCGTCACGTACAAACGGGCCTTAATGTCTCTCTAGTATGTCAATACACATGTTCCCCTATTTTTGAAATTTTTGTAAAATTTATTTTGAATTACATGATCCACTCTGTTGTTTAAGCTAGGATTTTAACTCCCATTCCAGCACTTTTGATATAACAATGTCTGGTATAACAAACTATCATGCTCGGTTATATGCATCAGTTTCCTTTAAAGCTTGAAGAACTGAGCCATATCTTCCATTTTATTCCCCAATTGAGCTGGATAAGACGTGAAAGAATTGTGGTACTAATCGCCGGAAACCAGTTTGAAAGATTGATTTGCTTAACATGAATAATGAATGATATAAGGCTGCTTGTGTATAATAACGTTTGCCTCTCCAAGCAGTTTTTTTGTTTTATTATTGTAAACACGTATTTATCTATGTAATCGTGTCCTTTTATTAGCCTTCTCTTAGCTGAAACAAAATTAGCGTAAATTGTAAATGGGGCTTGCGGCATTTCGCAATTAAACTCAAATCGCTGTTTATATGAACAAGCAACACATTCAAACATATGCACTCATAGACACACACGCACACCAACACTAAACAGCGTGAAAGCAGCGCAAACTCTTTGGCAGGGAATTCCCTGCAATAAGTATATAACCTGCGGATATAATTACATAAATGAAATCAAATGAAAATTGCTTCTAATTAAACGCGGCTTCAGCTTTTACTGTAGCTAACACTGCTGTTGGAATTTTTCAACTGTTTCCGGTTGCTTGGGTATAAAATAGCGTAAAATCGAATACCATATCTATGTGTTTTTTGTTGCCTGCAGGCATTTTCAGAGAAGCTGTTGGTGCAATTGAATTGGAAATTTGTAATTAATCTGCTTTCGTTGGCAGGAATGTTGCTTTTTGTACTTCAGCACGTTGCTTAGCTTCCCATTTGGCAATTACTTAAATCATATTTATATATTTCAATGTGCCACATAGAGTCCAACTAAGTTAGCGATGCGATGTTGCGGACATCTGTGCCAGACATAGTGACAACGCCGGAGGAAGGGAGAATATTTTTATTGCTCAAAAGAAGACCCAGCAGAAAATGTTAGTTGTTTGGTGTAAATGACTGGAAAAAGTGGGACAATCTTATGTTCAAGCTGCCTATCAATCTTATGTTCAAGTTGCCTATCAAATTTCTTCGAATGTATTTGTGCCATAAAACGGCTTTTCCTAGCAAGCTTTTCACTCTTCGGAGACTGTCAGTGAAAATACTCTATAGTACAATTTTTATATTGTTTTTTAATATTTTGTTTTGTTTAAGTGTTATAATTTTCTTAATAATATTGTTCACACTACAACAAAATTCATAGAACTTAAAGTTTGTAACTTTGTAAGAATCAGTAAACTTTCCCCAAAATTTCACACTTTTTTCTACTTTTTAAAATTCTTTGGGATATGCAGTTAATATAAAATTTTAGCACAATTAAGGGAAAGTCTGAAATCGATGCAAAACACCATTGACTTTTGAGATTTGTTCTTGTCGAGGGTGTTGCACATTTTCTTCCATCTTCCAAAATGCACATTTTAAAATAATATCTGGAAGTACTGAAAGCATTTAATTATTTATTTGAAAAAAGTTGTCACCGATTAGCCGATCAACCTTCTTTGTACCACATCCTCTCAGTCAGTCATAAATACATACCCAGGCCGATTCTGAAGTGAAACTCCCTGAGAGTTTTCTCTTTTTTCCTTTCCTCCTATCATGAATAAAATTCCCTGAGGATTTTTTATATTAAATGCCGGCGTTGAGCCGTCAAAAAAGTTTCAAAAAGCTCTTTCCCAAATTTTCCTAGTAGGTAATTATCGGATGATTTCTTTCTCGGGCGAAACAAATTCCCGGAGAACAAACCCCCTGGGAATATTCATCATTGGTCTGACTTTTCATGCCAGTTCATAAGATTTCACCGCATTTTAAACTCAATTTCGTTTCCAACCAACAGTGGTAACAAAATACACTTAAACGGTTAATTGCATTAAGTTTGCGCTTGTAGTTGTCAACATCAATTAGTTGGGAACTTAGCAGGTATTCATTGGTAAAAGTACAAAACTGCAGCTTGGTTGGCCATGGCGTATGAGTAACGCTCGTAACTTTCTCAGACAAAAAACTGCTAATTATGTACTGCGAAAAGATCCCGTTTTTATTTTTTACTGACGGTGTCACACAACTTATTCGATATTTATTGTGCTATAATTTTTTTTTAAGTGAAACTTCTTTAGCGGCGGTTGGTTGGTTGGGAGTAAATTGGCAAATTCAACGGAAATTCCACACGAAAATAGTGCAACGGAAATGATGCAACGGAAATGGTTGGGGCTGAAATAAGTGCTTCTTTTGTGTATGCATATGGTATTAATGTAACAACAATTTGCTAATAAAAGGTTAAACAATAACACTTAGAAAAAGACAAATACAAGAATGAAAGGCAAAAATGAAGACCAAAGTAAATTTAAACATTTCACTTATATATGTAAGGGCAAAGGTGAAGGGGAATATGTAGATGAGGAAACTGATAAACCTAAAAGTAAAGACAAAGATGAGGATGAGGATATCGATAAAAGTAAAGATGAAGATCGGGGAAGAAAGATTAAAATAAAGGTAATTGAAGAGGAGGGGATATAGAGAGAGACACAGAGACTCAATTTGGGAACTATTTTGGGATTTTAGAGATTTTCGGGACTCTCGAAACTTATCGATAAAATAATCGATATTTTTTATCGGTTTCGTTAACGATATTCTTATCGATTTTGTTATCGAAATTTTTATGGATATTGTTATCACTTTTGCTATCGATATTTTCGGAACTTATCGATATAATAATCGATATTTTTATCGATTTTGTTGTCGATATTTATCGATTTTTTATCGTTATTTTTCGATTTTGTTATCGATATTTATCGATTTTGTTATCGATACTTTTATCGATTTTTTATCGATATTTTTTATAGATTTTGTTATTGATATTTTTACAGATTTTGTTGTCGATATATATAGATATTGCTATTGATGTTTATCGATATTGCTATTGATATTTATTATTGAAATTGTCCTAAGACGATGACATTGATACTGGCCATATATGTAAATATATCGTTTGTTAGAAAAATTTGGTATTGAATTGCATAGTTCAAATTAACATTAGTGATGACAGCTAAGCCCCAGATGGGTTCAACATCGTAAAGTAGTTTTTCCGAAAATTACAGGTAGGTTGTATTGAATATAAGCCCTCGGTATATTGATTATGACCCAAATTATTATATGTAACGTAAGTTTCACTTCTACAGTGTGGCCCAGGCGCACTTACTTTTTTTGTATGGAAGCAAATAATTAATAATAATTTCAAAAATCAACATGAACTCTTGTGGCGTTATCTCTCCTACCTTCTGAGTGCCCTCTACGCTCAAATACTAAGGACAGGGAAAGTTACTACGTGATATACTAAAAAATTGCTTACATGGAATTTTTCTAAGAATTATGAGTAGAAAGGTTGTTGTTGTTCAGAAACTTTGTCGAATTTTTCTACAAAAGTTATAGACGAAACATTACACTCCATTTATTTGAAATGTTTTTTCTCGAATTTTGAATACAAAGTTTTGCGATGGTAAAGCAAATCAAAACTCCATACTAGTCAGGATGATTCCATCTTTATTAAAGGATTTCGTATTAATTTGGCCTTATCGGATTTTGCGTGAATATTTTGGACTTAACAAGTGTGCCTTCTATTGAATATAAGCTAAATAAAAAATAATAGAAGTACCTTAATATTTTTCCAAAAATGCATTTTTAATTTAATTTTCCTCTTATTTTTATCAAAATACGAGTTTTCATAAAAATTGAACTTAGCAACTTTTCACTCTTAAGGGCCGGTTACTCAATGTATCGTTAACACTAATCAGCGGTTAAACATCGTTATCGACACCTTCGACTCTATGCATATGGCACGGTGTCGGTAAGATCGATAGCGATGTTTAACCGCAGATTAGTGTTAACCAGAGATTGAGTAACCGGTCCTAAGGTAATGATATGTTTTTTTGTTTGGCTTTTGGTATCTACATACTAATATATTTATGTTAGGAATTTCATTTAATTTGCATTGAAATTGAATTTGGAACCACTGTTCGTTGCCATTAAAATTTGTTCCTATTGAAAGAGCTGAGATTTTATAATACGAGAATCTTTAGAAACAACAGATTATACTTAATATTTTATTTAAGAAAAGAAGCTGCGAAAATCAATATTGTACGCTTATTTGTTTAAATTTCAACTTAGTAGCTAATCTCTTAAACAGACCTATAACTTACTCAAACTTCACTCTATATGTATAACCGAGTTGTAATGTATTGACGGTTAGAAGTTATACACATTAAACTTGACAAATAAGACACATTAATGAGCACCCATTTGCAGAAAGTTTCGTGCTATCCGTTTCGTCGATGCCATTCCAATAATGACAAAAGTTTAATAGCCTTCAACAATAAAATGCCAGCAACAATTATGTGGGTGCAAAAATGTGTATCATAGATTCCCAATACGTCCATTTATTAGCACGTACACGAATAATAAGCCTTAAGAGGAGTTGATAATACGAGTAAGTAGCTGAAGTTTTGGCTAATCAGAAGAAAGTTAAACGAGTAAGGAAATCTACGTTCGGGCGAAACCGAATTTCATATACCCGGCGCATGTACTGAATATAATTTTTTATCTTTTCCTTAAACCTAAAGCTTTAAAATTGTGTGCATAGAATTTCATATAAAATCGCACAGACCCCGCAGAGTCGAAGGCGAAAGTAAAGCTGATCAATGCAAGAATACCAGTTTTTAATTGTTTTTCAGCTCTGACTTGCGCTTCAACATCATATATTAAACAGATACTCTGCTTAAAGGTGGTTTTTAGTTACTTTAAGAAATATTATGGATATTGATATTTTCATCAGTAAAGATTTTCCCGCTCTTTGGGTTAAAAGAAATCTGACGAATCCATTTCTT
The DNA here is from genome assembly GCF_001687245.7 of Rhagoletis zephyria. Taxonomy (NCBI): domain Eukaryota; kingdom Metazoa; phylum Arthropoda; class Insecta; order Diptera; family Tephritidae; genus Rhagoletis; species Rhagoletis zephyria. Next base: position 10,300 of record NW_016162390.1, on the reverse strand, counting down.
TTTATATTTACTAATTAAAATATTCTTCATCTGACGAATCCATTTCTTTTATTTACACTTGAATATTACCAAAATTAAAGCACGCGTGAAATTCAACGCTGATTCTCGCATCTGATCTATGATACCAAATCTTTATCAGCACCGATCTGAATCAGCTTAACGATCGGCTCTGCTTTCAGCATTCATTCTGCGGGTGCTCTTATGCTTAATGAAATATGTAGTTGTACTCAGTTTCTTAGAAACCGATAAAGTGGTTCAACTATGCCTCATGACTTGCCTCACTTAGACTCTGATTCTGATTGTAATGAGTCTCATGATGATTTTTAGCAAGGCCTGCCAGTTCCAGGAAACTTATGCGATAACCGCTTTTGGACACTGCATTAATATATTCAGAGAAGGAGTCAAGTCTTTCGTACTCGATCTTAGCATTTCCGAACTTAAAATCGGATTAAAATTGAAAAGTCTAAAATAGAGAACATAAATCTTAAACTAAGAATGATATTTTTGAGTACCAAATACTGGAATTAAGAGCATAAAAACTTAAAAAATTAGCTCTGTAGTCAAAATCTCTCATTTTCCTTGTTCCGTCTGTCAATTTCAAAGCCGCAAGCTCTTTAGATTTGATTTCTCGGCCACTTGCTATATCTGATGACCCACCAATTTCGAGGGAAGTTTCAGATGACGTCATCAAATTTTGTGACAAAGAGCGTGTTAAGCTCGTTACTGAAGCTTTATTGTATGTTTGCGGGTTTGAGGCATGTGATGGTTCTATAAAAAGCAACCTGCGTTCCAAGCAAGTTATGCCCTCTCTTTAATCTAGAATTTGCTTGGTTGACCTTCCAGATAGAGAGGAGTGAATAAAAAGTGCCCATTTATGGCTGGTTGGTTGGGATGGATAAGGGCGGAATCCTAAGTAACCTCAACTTCTCGTGGTGGGTTCTGAGTGGTTTTCCCAAAAGTATAACAAGTACAAGGTCAAGTACGAGTCTGGGCTTTCTATAACTCTCAACAGCGTCCGTTTGAAACTGCAGTCCATTTCCATTACTCTTGTTTCTTTAAGGCTGAAAAGGCTGTTCTGCTGCCGCTTTCAAGAATCAGCTTGTAGCCTGGTTAGGTTACCATTGGTGAAACAATGCTTGAATACTCTGACAAAGTAAAGCCAAAAACGCTGCAAAAATTGCCGTCGCATGTCTAATCAAACTCAAAAGGGTGTCTTAACTGTCGAAGAAAAGGGAAATGTTAACGCGTTCAACTGCGGGCTTTAGAGTCGCGGCTAGGTTGGAACCCAATTCACATTTTTGTCCAAGCAGCAGCAGCTTCGAGGAATTTGCAAATGCAAAATTCTGAGAGTACTCTAAAAAGCAATATTTTGTGCCAGATATCAGGTTTAGAAATTTGAGAATTTTCCGACGCTATGCCAAAGGTAATCTCTTTTGGAAGAAAATTTCAATTCACAATTCCAGACCGAAATGTCTGGTCGAATGGTTAGCTAGAACTAGAACCCAGATATGGCCCACAGACACACATACGAATCAAAGATGGAGGGCAGAGCAGGAGCGGATGTCAAACTGAACATTGAGAAGGGTTTAAAAGGCGCGCTTCTAGTTATGTTTTCAGATAGCTAGGCGGCCAGTTGGTCCTACTCGAGGCTTATAATCGGAGAGTGGGTAAACTCAGTACGCAGTAAGTACCGGCGGGGGGGGGGGGGGGNGGGCCTTAGGCGGGCCAGACTTTTTTGTTATCATTTCGCTAGGAAAAATATACATACACACATCTCTCGAACACAGCCAACATGGTGTTGCTTATTGGCTACCTAACAGGCCATAATCACCTGCGCTCTCACATGACCCGGTTTTGTCTTTCCACAGATATGGATGGCCGTCTTGGCCTTATGTGTGATTGTCCAGTCGACGCTCTTAAGGTTAGGAATGCGTCTACCAAGAAACTTTTAATATTATAATGAAGGCTAATAAAATATTGGGCTGTCGGGCTTAGGAACCATCATAGGGATACAAGAGATCTTCTAGGCCGCGGGGTTTCTTAATTTTGTTGCGCCCAAACAAATTTATATCACATTGCATTACAAAGGCTTTTAAAAATAAAAAGTTACGTGAACAATGTTAATATACCCTTGTGCACAAGTGCGCTCGGGTACAAAAATTGAAATCCATTCTTAGAAAGCTGACATATATTTAATACAACAAGTAATTTTTAGCAAAAAAAACCGACTTAAAAAAATATACATATATCTATGTATCTCATGATCCAATGATCGGATGTAAACAAAATTAGTATGGGACCACCTCTGAGATACTACCTTCCCGTTGCAAAAAGAATTATTGACGTGGTGCAAAGTTATGCGGTAACATACATAAAAAAAAAAAATATTCCGACGAACTGATAACCTCCTCCTTTTTTGGAAGTCGGTTAAAAATGAATGGCACACTTAGTAAGACATTCACGTATTTTAAAATTTTTTTGTTTTATTAACAAACAGAGACTATTTTCGTACTTTTTTTCCAAGAAGAATTTGCTTTAAAATGAGCTCAGTAATACACAAACTTCCATATCAAAATGCACATGCAAATAAACTTAAATTTATGCACATATATTTACTATAATTTAAAGGAGCAGAAAAAGGTTTCTGTGCCTTCCCCTCCGCCCAAGCTGTTTTGGATTTGTTCTTAACTTTTTGATGCGCGTTGCATATTTATTCATTTTTATCTCCAGCATTTAAAAATTAAAATTCAAAACTTTTATGCTAACGAAATTCTTGCTAGCACAGTTGTCAAAAAATTTTTTTTTCTACCGCTGGCTTACATACATAAAACCTTGCTTACGTATGTACGATACCACCCTGCGAAGTTGCTTACCTATTGCATACCGAGAGATAAGGCCCAGTTTTGTTTGAGCTACTTGGCATAAAGTCATTTTTAAAATAATCATTTACATAATTTTATGCTGCCATTTGTTAGTAGACATCCTACTTACAAATTTAATAACTTGCCAAATGTTTTGCGAATACTTTCCGTAATACTCTACAGCAGCCACGCATTGCTTCTCAGGTAAGGCATTTTGGCGTTTATTATACATTGAACTGAATATGTTTATTGTGATGCTAAAGAACATATATGTTTGTACGTATGTAAATGATTATACATACACATTGACATCCATATGTACGTATGTACGCTAGACTGGGTCGAATGAAACGATTAATGTTTTTCTTTCGGTCCCATATAAAAAATTTGGATGTAGGTCACAAAAAAAAAATATTTGTGGTAAAACGTCAGCCCTCTATCTTCATTTTTCAGTCAGCGCTCGCAAAAATATAAAATTTTTAAATTAAAAATTAAATTAAATTAAAAAATTTAATTTTTTTCTCTATCCCGTTTTAATAAACAATCAAATATAACAAATAAAACAAACAACCGGATAGTCCATTCAATTCCATTATAATAAGAGCAGGTTTGAAGTAGCTGGTACTATTGATATTTGTCGATTTTTTTTTGTTGACGGTATCAGTGATTTGTTTGCATGTAAACAAGTCGTCGAATACACTTTGTATGGAAAAAAATTACTGACACCGTCAACAAAAACAAAAAAAAAATCGCCAAAAATTCAAATCTGTCCTCATTATAGTGAAATTAAATGGCTTACGATGTTGGTTGTTTTTTATTTGTTACATTTAATTGTTCTTTAGAACGCGTTAGCAGAGCATTTTCTTTTCTTAAAAAAGTATTATTTTAGCCATTTAAACAATCAGTTGCATGGGAGATACATGTATGTATCATGCTCATATTTTCCGACAAATGTTTAAAACATTTTAAAGACACCCGCTAGTTTGCTTTCAAACACACGGCAGAAAACTGAAATGACTAAATCGACTCAGCTCGACGTTCTGATCATTTTGGTATATTGTTTCATGGATTATATTTTTCTTGTAGTTAATGAAAGGAATAAAAAGTTGAAAATGTAAGCAAACTACAAAAAAACGTCAAAAAAACAAAAAACCTATTATAGATTAACATATCGATCTCCATAAGTTGAAGTGGGAATGAGTGGTACCACGTCTGAAACCCGTGAAGCCAGCCAAAAAAGTTAAGTGCGCCTGGGCCACATTGGAGAAGTGAAACTTACGTTACACATCTATTTTTTCTCATAACCGATATACATACTACATACATAAAATGTACTACTTTTATTTATAAAAGTCATCGATAAAAATCAGTCAGTGACTTTTACTTTTAAAAGTCAGCAATATAAATCAGTCACCGACTTTTATTTTTTAAATCATTCGTATAAAAGTCATTAACTTTTTTCGCAGTTAAGAAGGTGTTGGGAAACAAAAGTTTACTACGACTTATACAAATGACTTTTATAAGTATGATTTGAAAAATAAAGGTCAGTGATTGATTTTTATTCACGACTTTTATAAATAAAAGTCTTCGATAACTGTTATCTAAGACATATAATTTAAAAATCAAATATAGCCGTTATTTGCAGATTATTTAGTTAAAATTCAAAAATAATTGTTATTTTAGATTTATAAAAAAAGTCAGAAATTATTTAAGGAGTAATTAAATAAAATTAAAAAAATAATTTTTAAAGAGCGATTTTTTTTAACAAAAGTTGTAACTATTACGTTCCCTGCTGTAATGCCTCCTAGTTATGCATACAGACATATGTTGTAATATTAGATCGCCTTTCGGCGTTGAAAAGAAAATAATATAAGCAAAGCCAGCTTCCATGACAGGGCTTTGATAAAATTTTTATCATTAGGCGATTTCACAGTTTAGAGGCAACTTTTTGTTGAAAGCAAAAATCGCCTGGTGTGAACGGCCTTTCAATTAATCGCAACTTATGATTCAAATATTCGCCACTAAAATTGCCTAGCAAATCGCCTCATGTGGACACCGTTCATGTTATTAAAAAGGTTTATTTTCAACTATGTATTTGTCAATACTAAATGTTGAATGTTTGTTCTCGTATGTACGTATGTATATGTATGTATATAGTACACAGGTAAATATTAGAACAAATTCAACTGCCACTGGCAATATTACGCCACTGGGGAAATTTCGTTTGTCATGTTTGCTTGGAATTGGAAAATGTCGTAGCAAGAAATGTGACAGCGGAAGCGAGAATGGTCATGTAGATGTGATTCACATGAGACATATGTATGTATGTAACATTAAAAAAAAAACGCATATGTACATATGTATGTATATAAATAACACATCTTTGTAGATTTATTTTGGAACGAATTTCCGTCATCCCTTGTCAAGTTTGGTTTGCAGACAAACCGGTTTCGGCGTTGTGCCATCTTCAGTGTCAAAAATGAAACCGGTTTGTCTGCAAACCAAACTTGACAAGGGATGACGGAAATTCGTTCCAAAATAAATCATCTTACCACCCTGTCGGAAAAATCAACCAACACCAACACACATCTTTGTAGATTAAATTGCGTCGCTCGCGAGAAATGTTTCAATTACTCCCCCAAGCCTGAAAGATTTCTCTGATTAGAGTTGGGATCATAAACTGTTCTTGCCTAGTGAGTCCCAAAAGTAGCCGAAACTGAAATTTCTTCGTAATATTTCTTATTTGTAAGGTAGGTTAATGAATTTTGTACTTTAAAATTAATAAATCGGCGATTTCTATTTTAAAAGTTACTACATTTGAAATTAGTTTAAGTAGTTAAATAAAAAAAAGAAGTGCGCGGTACCATTCCGTAGGCCCTGAGTTCAAGCTCAGGTTCCGACTGACATCAAAAACGAAAGAAATGAAAAAAAAATTTTCTAATAGCGGTCGCTCCCTCGACAGAAAAAGACAAATCTTGGCGTAAAACTGTAGGCCCCTCCATTTTTTTTGACAACATGAAGCGAACGCATCAATATTGTATAGGCGCCACTCTATTATGTACATCTACTCTCGCAGTCGCATTTATGTTCAGCGACTTAAATTTTTTTCCTACATTTTATTTTTATTTTTATTTTATTTTTTTGATTTTCTCTTTGTCTATACTTAAATTAGTAAGTTGTTGTACTATAAAAGATTATATCTTATTGTACTAATGTTTATACATTTAATAAAATAACGTTACTAGTAAAAACAAATATTTTTAAAGCAAGCTTTCTAAATATGAACGAAATCAGACCATAAATACTGATTTACCAAATATAACGAATCGGCAAACTTTTTAGTGGAGTTATTCATTTTCACGTAGTTTATACATGTTCTAACTGTGAACCAAATCGGTCTATAAATACGCGTTTTTTCAAGTATCTCGCCTCCTGCGCCACCTATCGCATTAACTTATCTTTCGCATTGCATTGTCAATTATACTTCTGTATTTGCTTCAAATGTGAAAAATTTATTAGGATTAAGGTGCGGAAGGAAATTGCTAAGGTATTTTAAAGTGAAAAACAATGCAAGCAGTAAATCTCCTAAATCTCATGGTGCCGTAAAAAAAGTCCTGCCATATACTCGTACATATATACATACATATATAAATATTGTCTAGTATCCGCTGGAGCCTGGCACATAGAATTGGTTTAGGATTCTGCATTTGATCATACTAATTTGTATTTGTATTTGTATTTGTGTTCATATATGAACGTGTATTTACATATGTACATTCGACTGTTAGAAGCCAGCCTTGGTGCCCGTAAACATTAGGACTGTGTTGTGCAATTTGCATAAATCTATTTCTCTTTGCCTTTAATCTACATATATACGTACATTAGAGTGGCCCAAACAACATTTTTTCGAGATAGGGTTTGGGGCACCTTTCAAAATTATTCCTCTTCCCGAAAGAGGTGTTGGTACCAAAACTCACGCATCTAAATATCCATTTAGAGGATGCTCATGATGCTCATATTTTATTCTAAGTGTACATGTGTGTTGTGTACATAAATTAATCAAACAATTGGTTAAGTAACCTAAGATCGTTTAAAATTGAAAGCTTATTCTCATTATCGTAATTTACGGCTCATTTGTAATTTATAAGCAAAAATCTGTCAAAGAAATTATGTTAGAAAATGTGAACGTACTTGCTTTATGTGAAGTAATTTGATCGAAAAAAAGTAATTTATACTGTAATGTGAACATAGTTTAAGAGGGTGCCCCGTTTTCTAGGATAACATTTTTTTCCTTACAAAAATTGGACCACTCTAATGTTCGTACTTATACTATATGCACATATGTATGTATGTATGTACATGTTGCTATTTATGAGCGCATCGGCATTCTTTGTTGGTTGGCTGCATTTCCATTGATTTTAGCAAACACGAATTTATGCTTGGAGGTTGTAGTGCGAATTCATATATTAAATTAAAATTCAAATTTCCTCTAAAATAGTCGAATATATTGTGAACTTATTGATTTTCAGCTTTTGTGGCTTAAGAACTTTCAATGTGGTCGAAATTGAAAAGATTAATATGTTTGTTAAATATTTTTTGTCAGAGCTTTATACGTATTTGTGCATACAATTGATGGCTATGCCTGTATTGTACAAAATAGTTTTAGATATTTTGTATCCACTTGTATTCCGTTTCAAATTGTTTAAATGAATTTTCACATAAGCGATTCGCCTAATTTGGGTGAATTAAATTTTTAATATAAAGCTTTTAATCAAACTTTACTGCTTAATTTTGTTTAAACAACTTTGAAGCATTTAAATTAAATTAAATTTATCATATTCAGCGCATTCAAGAATGAGTTTTAGTTTCACGAGCATACTGAAAGTAAGTGAAGGTTAGCTAAATAAATTTTATAGATTTTAAAGAAAATGATGTCGCAAGACTTTTAAAAAGTTGTTACCTTCAGATTAACAAAAACGTCAATGATTAAAAAAGCAGTGATACGGTACACGATTTAATAAGCTATTATTATATTTCACCTGTGTGCCATCAAATCATGCAATCAATTTTTACCCAACTTTCTAATGACTTTATGCTTCACACATAGCTCAGAATCCAATGACAAGGCAATATGAAATATAAACCAGTCACCCAGGTGAAGCAGGTGTCAATATATGTATTTGAAAACTCCGTATATGTATATGGTCCCCTATTGTTCATATTTAGAATGTCTGTTCCCGATAGGTGGCGCAGGAATTGAGATTTATGGAAAATCTTTATTCATGGTACGATTTGTTTCATATTTAGAACGTATACTACACTTATGTAAATGGAAATAAAAAACTCTACAACAATTTTTGCCGTTAAGAAGTGCCGGGGGTCGAGTTTTTTCTGTTTTCTCTTAATCACTTATAAAAATTTGTATTTGTAAAAATTGTTTTTAAATTACTTGTTTGTTTTAATTTTTTAACTGATTTCAAAAAAGGTGGTGGTTATCAAATCGTCGTAATATTTTTTAATAAAAAGTTTTATTAACAATGTTTATTAATTTTGATTTTTTATTTCAAAACGCGGTGATTAGCTTTTGCCTATGATGACTATTCTATACATATACATAAATAATTTTGAAATATTGGTAACGAATATTTTAGATCAGGAATCTTAGAGAACTTAAGAGAGAATGTCAGAGTCACATCGCCTGGAACATATTTTAGCTTAGTTGACTTTTCCACGGTTAAATCGATGTCGGAAGGCATGCATATATGGAGGAGGTGTATTCTGTTAGAAACTTTCTGAAAATCGACTGAAGATGCACCAGTGGAATACCAGTTACCATGGATAATAAATTGGCTGGGATGGGTTCCCTTAAGGTCATCTCTCCTGACAAAGAAGACAGAGGAGTTCCTATAGAATGCTCTTGGATAGGTGGGCTTTTAGTGCGCTCCTCAAGTACCAAGTTCTTTTGGCTGTTAGAGGTCCGTAGGTGGGAAAAAAAATCGTGCAGCTATCTAAACGCTAACTCCCGGTTCTTACAGATGCTCTGACATGTGCTCTGAGCGGACACTGTCTATTACTATCGTTTCATACACTGTTTGGGGGGTGACGCTTTAGTTAGTGAGTTTTTTTTTTACTCAGCTGCTCTTCTTTCGAAAAGCTAAGGTCTAAACATCGCGCCTCTTCACTTCACCACTTCATATGAACTGGCTGCTGCTACCGTTCTGGAAAAAAGTGGGACTGCAATGTACAAAATATGAAATAAGTTAGCTCTTCACTAGACTGCAGCTAGATTTGACCAAACTTGTCTTATGTTACACTCCCACTGCACTGAAATCTGAGATTTCGACTTCGAAATCTTAAAAACCTGTTTAAGTCTTTCCACTGCGACTTCGTTGGATTTCCTTGACATTCGCTAATTAGTGTGTGTGTTTGTGTGCTTTTGCAGTGTTGATCTTTTTAGCATCTAAAGGTTTGTTGGTTTAACAAATCATGAAAATATATATGAAATCCACCTGGATTTCAAAAGATTTCACGAAATCTCAAATTTTATTGCAGTGGGAATGTATAGAATAGAAAAATTAAAATAAGAAGTTTCGATTTCGCGTTTTAGTTTATACTAAATTAGCCTTTTCGATATACAAGAAAATCAATGAATGTAAATTTTAGATGTTTCAACATTTTTTGTCTATCAAAGTCACATATTTACTAACTTCTGACATAGAAATTCATTCAATATATTTCTATCCGGATTGCCAGAAATAAATTAGCCGTTGATAGAGAAGAGTGATGCTCCCAAGCGTATGCTTTTCTATACCCCCCATATGTATGTTTCTATGAAATTGTGCTTACTAATTGCTATTTTGTGAAACCTTTAATTTTTGACGTTTTTTGCTCTCATCCATTTTCACACGTTAATTGTTAACTAATGCTTACACATGCTTTCGTATTTTGCTTAACCATCACGCTGTGGCTTTTAGCTCCATTAGCTTTTTGGGTAAATAATGTCAACTACTAGTCTATAAAATATTGCAATTGTTCGCATTCTTGTTGAAAATTAGCAGAAATTGGGTAAAATTAACAGATTAACCGCACAGCATGCGGTTCGATAGGCACAGCAACATGAACACCACCAACTAATAGGCTCATTAAATTCAAGCTTAATTAAAAATGTTAGCACCCTATTACTGATGTATATATATAAATATGTATTTAATACATGTGGGAAGATGATTTTGTGGATAGCTGCGAATGTATGTATTCCCAGGATATACAAAAAACCACATAAATACTGCTACCAGCAAAATTACACGGTGCTATAAAAATAAGTCACGAAATAATAATAATGATATACTAAGGAAAAAGGATCAGTCCAGCGTCTTCGTCTTGTCCTAGGGGCTGTGTCGGAGTCACAGCCGCTAAACTTAAACGTAGAATACGTGATA
>NW_016162389.1:0-43428 GCF_001687245.7 Rhagoletis zephyria | reverse complement strand
CGCATACGGGAGGACATTGTTAAAAGCCTCGGCTATGTCCAGGAATGCCACTAACATTTCTTGTGATCTTTGAATTTTCGAAACTAATGACTAACTGCCGGTTTCACCAGCAATTTAAGTGGAAAGTGAGTTTTTCCCATCTGTCAGTTTTCATATTCAGCTTAACCTGAGTTTCGCCCGAAAAAAAATTCACCCGAAAATTTTTCTTCCGGCCATAGTAAATACATGGAAACCAAAAAATTAAACTCATGGTAAGGCTGAAAAAAAATTTCACATACATAAACTATTTCGTGAAACTGGCTGTAAACCATGGTATAATAATTACAGGTATTCTCTTCCCAGAGAGTTTTGCTTCACATCGAAATTCGTGCCCCCTTATCTTCATTTTGACGCAATTCAATGTTGATTCTTCTAGGTTTATTTGGTGTGGCCTTTTGCTTTCGCTCAATTTAATTTTTATAGTTTTTCAAAAGAAAAAAACCCTTTGAAATGAAGTGAGCTTCACAAATTTTGAATTTATTTACAAGCAAATGATTTTTTCCGGCTTTTACAAATTAAATAAGTTCTCTGCAAGAAGGTTTGTTCAAAAATACGTGAACATATATGGTACATAGGGTATGGATATATCCCTTTTCCCTAGCAGTAAACCTTTTAGTGTGGGCAACAATGATATTTTTTAAATAAGGAAGATCGGAATATGCGCTTTCTGGGAAGACAATACCTGTAATTATTGTACCATGGCTGTAAACCTAAAATTTTTTTCTAAAAATTATGATTAAAAAGTTTGAACTTTTGGTGAAATTTGGCTGAATTTTTAACAAATTTGTAAATGAGGATTTATATGGTGAGCTAGACTTTTATAGAAATAAAAGGAAAACAGCAAAACATGGCCAGACATCGTTTTTTGTCCGTAAGTGTATGTTTTTCGCGAATTAATGAAACCATCCGCGTCTTTGCATTCCCAAAACCTTTCATTTACACTATAAAATAATCCCCCAAATTAACAGCCAACAGTGGTGTCATTAAGAAAAAATGCATATCTGTGTGCCGAATGCGCAAATTGAATTTTCATTCAAAAGCCAAATAACATCACAAAACAATGCAGATAATGGCATCTAACGACATATACATAGCAGCGATGAAAAGCAACCGAGAGCATTCAACACTAAAGTCTCGAAGATCTCGCCGCCGATCACGGTGATGTGCGATTGTACGATACACAATTGGTTATTTGTGATGGGAAAGTAAAGCAAAGTGAGCAAAAGTTCAACAAAAAGCAGCTGAATTGAAAAATTGTGGAAAATGCTTTCAAATTTGAACATATGTACATACAACGAAGCGGTATGTGCCGCTGAGGTAGTGGTAGTTAGTTTCTGTNGCGCGCAGACGAAAAAAAACAAGGGTTAGCATTCGTTATGAAGGCGCGTAAATCGCGTAATCATTCGTGCGTGCTAAGTGACTTGAGACGAAAATAATTGAAAATTTGCTAATTTAAGAAAATCTGGAAAGGAGATAATTACAAACGAGTGCAAATTATTAAGTGTTCTTCAGCACACCGCTCGAAAAGAAACCTACTCTCTCCCTCTTCTACGCACCACTGTCACAAAAGCTTAAAAAGGAAATAAAGCAACGACTACAAGCATCAACTCTATAAAAACCCTCATCCAACAAAAATGGATTTCATTTCAAATTTAATAAAGCGGCCAATAAGTTTGGTGCGCAGCGATTCTCAGCCCTCAACGCCAACAGATCAAGGACAAATATCACAACCATCATCGCGTCCTACAACACCACACCACTCACATTCACCACTACTACCCTTTGATCGGGCCACCACGCCGGAATCACGACAGCAGCATATTGCAAATGCATTGAATGGTTGCCTAGTGGCATCCGATATAATGGATACTTTGAATAAACGTGACGAATTCCGTCCCATTGCAGCAGCGGCGGCAAGTCGCGCCTCACCACCAATTAGTCGCCAATCTCCTATTCAGCCAATTTCGGCTTCATTGCAAACCAGCTCGAGCAGTAGTAATGACAATGGATGTGGTGCAAATTCACTACCAACTACAACGACAACAACCGGCAACACAATCGAAGAATTGCTCATACAAATCAATGATAATTTAAGCAAGGGTGATCTACATGCTACCGCTGCTGAATTGAGTCAGCAACACTTGCCTAATCGTCCGCTATCAGCATCGCCATCGGCATTGACGCTGGCATTGTCATCGGAGGTATGTGACATTTCGACATTCACACACACGAGCACACTTTCTACGTTTGATTATAATTAGTACTTATATAGCAATCTCTGCGTATGGCTTGATTGAGGTTACTGTGTTATGCTCTTAATAGACTCACTAAAGCGGCAATACACTAGATGCTTTAATTGATCTTCTACTAATTTGGCAAAGTTCGTTGCCTCAGAAAAAAGCTGTATTCAAATTCAGTTGTAATAATGTGGGAGGTGGTAAATTTCAATCCCTCGATTGTGATTACGCGACAATTCATCGTAATGCATTGAGATCAACATTAATTCCCGTTTTCCAATTTTCAAATGAAAGGAAGTAAATAAGTAGTCTCCGTTTTCTAATGGTTCTCGAATCACGAATCATATTAAACATATTGAGCCCTAACCGCCAAAATAAGGTAAGCGACATTGTTTTCAAAATTTTATTTTTGATGCAGAAACACACCTAGATACTCGTAAGTATATTTCTTTATTTTGGCGGTTAGGGCTCGATATATCGTCACCTGAAACGCAAAATAACGTAAAGACATCGTATCTGAAATAAATAAAATCGGGACCATTTTTTTTCATAAAACGACCAAAAAGTGAATTTTGAATTTTGTTATAAGTTACGACTTTTTGCATTTGAGTGACGATGTCGTTACGTTATTTTGCATTTCAGGTTACGAAAATATCGGCGCGACGGCGGCGGCGGCGTTCGGCGCCGAAGGAATTTTGTACAAAATTTTCATGATGTACATTAGCGTGGGTCGAAAATTCGCTTTATTTTTCCAAAAATAGCGTAACTCAGAACAAACATAGGTAACATATTTTTCGACGAAAGCGTTTATTACAGTTAAATTAGGGTCGAATACTGGTAATCTAACGATTTTTTCCCGCAGTAGACAATTCTTTTCAATACTACAACAATACTACTTTTTTGTACACCTGCTACAACAACAAGAAAGTTATAACACATCAAAAACTTTAACGCCAATATGTCAGAAAGAAGTTATAATAGAAGCGGCCTCTTTGCATCTAACTCCCCAATTATTGGAGATAAAACAAAGACAAGTTGATTTTTCTATGTGTTTCTTTAATATTTTAAACAAACACATTTTTTGCTAATATTTACATTCGTAAGTTATTTTATTCTGGGGTCCCACATACGTATACAAGTACTAGGTGGCTGTGTGAAAATTACGTTAGCATTGTTTAGTGGTGGTTAAAACCCAGGAAGGTTTTGCTCCCCCGCATCGCAATGTTTTCTACACAGGGTTAAAGTTCCCTCTTTATGGTAAACATTAGTATTATTATACCTTTCATGAGCATGAAATGGTATTATAACTTTGGTCCGATGTTTGTAAGTACCAGAACAAAAAGAGATAGACCCATGAAAATGTATACTTATATGATCAGAACGTCGAGCTGAGTTGATTTAGCCATGTCCGTCTGTCCGTCTGTCTGTCTGTTTGTATGCAATCTAGTCTCTCAGTTTTCGAGATATCCGGATNGATGTATTCAAAAGCAGTAATCTGTCAAAGTAAAATTTGCAGATGTTCATGAAAGGTATGAAGCCTTCGGCATAGCCGAAGACAGCGCTGCTCTTACTTGGTTTTCATTACATTCGGTTCTCCTTAGAAAAATTTGGCGCTTCATATTTTAGTAGAAATTTCAAACATCTATAAGCCATTTTTCAACAGTGGGTCTAAAAGGCCCATTCTGGTTGATGGGTTAAACTTTAGGAAAAAAAGTAGACCAACCTTATTTTCAATATGTAATCCGCAAAAAATCGTAAGAACTCCGTAATTTAACATAACGGTTGATAAGATTATTGCAAAAATTTTTTGAGAGCGACAAAAATTACCCCAATAACTAAACTTTTAAAGTTTTTTTATTTCTTTAAATTTAAATAGTACATACGGATTTTTAGAGAACATAGAGATCCATGTGTGTATGTATGTATATACCTCAGACCTTCTTCTGTTCGCCCATCAGTCAGCGCCAGACACTCAACATTTTAATTCAAGTAGGAAGTAACAATATTTAACTTTAAAACTAATTCAATAATGAAATAAATAGAATTATAATAATAGAATAATTGGCATGGCAAATGCCTAACGCTGACGAGCTGAAATGATAAGATTAGTAGCCTCATGGCTCTTTGAAATCTACCTTATGAGCAGTAGCGCCGGCGTTTCCGGACGCGCCGCCGTCGAATATTTTTGACGTTGACCACGCCGCCGCCGCAAAGCCTGTCGGCGTAAACCTCTAGTCCGTATTCTGGCAAGTCTGTAGCTTCATCCACTGCGTCCTGCTAGTCCCAGGCGACCACACGGGCGCTGCATAGTTTAGAACCGGCCGGCCAATTGCCTTGTATGTTGCCAACAACATTTCTTAATCTTTGCCCCAAGTGCTGCCGGCCAGCGACTTGAGAACATTGTTGCGGCTCTGTACTTTGTTGACAATTGCGGTTGTATGCGCCGAGAAGGAGAGCAGACTGTCGAAGGTAACTCCGAGGATTTTCGGGTTATTCACCGTCGGTATTGTTACGCCATCAACGTGAATACCAAGTTGCAGTCTGACCTCCTTCGTCCAGGTGGTGAAAAGGGTTGCCGAGGATTTCGCAGGGGATAGGGCAAGGCTCCTTGCAGTGAAGAAGCGAGAAAGTTCGGCGAGATAACCGTTTACTTTCGGGCACAAGTCATCAATTTCAATCGTCAGCATAAGAGACAATATTGCCACCCTCTGGTGGTAGTGGGTACAGGAAACTACCCTGTGGTAGTACCCCCTGTTTAATTTTCCGTAGCTTGCGGGTTTTGTCCCTAAACATTACTGACGAGTGTCGACCACTCAGGTAATTCGCCGACCAACGTTTGAGTCTCTGTGGGAGTGAGGAGGCCTCTATGTCTTATAGCAGCGTTGAATGACTGACAGTTACTACGTTTATACGCACGGAATAATCGACTTAATTGAAAGCGCATTGACACCGTACACATTTCGCTCTAGTGTTTATACTTACGGCCTTATATCGGCATCAAAGTAACCGTCTTCAAAAGCAAACAAAATAAGCTGTTTTCATTTGACATTTTATAAGTTAACAAAATGGAAAGTGATAAAAATCTAGTTTTATTCGGCATTATAAAATCGTGGCAAAGAAAAAGAACGATTATTATTAATCAGCTTTTAAATACTGATGCGATTATTTGGAATTTGAGCGGAACAGCTGATCTCCAATTCGCTTTGAGTGAGAGCGGTGTTTATACACTCTTTCTAACTGTCTGGAGAAATAAACTACCGATTTGAAATGGAGTGTGAGCCAAAACACTTCGCTCTTTNGTCGAACGCGTTAGACAGGTCCAACGCTACTAGAATAGTTCTCTCACAGGGGCGGTTTCGGTTTAGGCCACGAGTTATCTGGGTGTTTATCGCGTTAAGTGCTCTTGTTGTGCTGTGCACTTTACGGAACCCATGCTGATGCTTCGCTGGGGTCAGGTGGTTCGTGAAATACGGGAGTAGTAAGGCTTCTACTGTCTTCGCTACCGGTGAAAGGAGGGTTATCGGGCGATAAGACTCTCCTTTGTTGGCTGGTTTCCTCGGTTTGAGCAGTGGGATCACTCTTCCCATCTTCCAGATGTCTGGAATGACGAGAGTGGCCATTGAATAATTTATCAAAGTCAGTGGGTTGAAAGCAACAATCTCCGCATTTTTCACCTCTTTTGCAATAGCTACTGCGGATTGTTTTGGATCTTCCTTAATAAATTGAGCAATCCTCTCTACACGTGATGTATATATTTTCTTTGGTCTGCCACTTCCTTCTGGTTTTTCATAATTTCATTTTTTTATATGTTCTTACTATCTACTGAACAGTAGTGGGTATATAAGAAATCAAAATTACGCGTGCGGCAAATCAGGAGCAAGAGAGACCGTAAAAGTGCCCTTTAGGATATATGAGAGAATATACAACAAAATATTACCCGGAACTTAGTTCACTCTGTGAATAGAAGGCTTAGAGCCATGCCAGATTGTCAAGGTTGCTAAATCTAATACTAATTTGTATTAAATAGTTAACTTTTTAACCAGTTAATCATTTCGAACTAACTGTACAAGTTTTTTTTTTTGTTTTGAAAAATGGAGTTTCTTTGCATTGTTTAAGTTTCAGAGCTAAGCGCAGCTATTTGAGTTTTATCGTTGGCATGAACCGAAGTATCTGTGTTTTAATTATTTTTAATTTTACCTAAATAGCTTAACTGATGGCAGACATATTCATTTTTGAAGGTGAGTACTTTCAATGTGTATTAAATGTACTCCGTTTTTTTTTTGTTTTTTTTTTGGACAGCAACAATCTGAGCATTTTTCACCTCTTTTGCAATAGCTAAAGAATACTCGAAAATCCTGGAAGTTTTACTGGTTTGTATGAAATGTATTTAAATTTTTTGTTTTTCCAACTTTTTATTTCATCATTTTTTACCAGCATTTAGCGCAAACTAAACTAGAATAATATCCCTTCAATCCATGTGTGCTTGTCCGATATCGATTCGACCTAATTCCTTTGTGCCGTTGGCCACTGATGCCGGCAAAGATTTTCATAAATATATGAATACATATGTCAATGTATTTATGTTTATGTACTTATGTGAGTACATTGCCTATGCATGCAAATGCTTTGTGTGACTTTAACCTTGTCTCGTTTTTGCTAATTGAATTTCTAGTACATTTTCCCACGTCAACCGCAATAAGCCTACAGTATTTAGTAGAACCCAATACAAAACCGAAAAAGAAAAATCAAATAAATATACAAATAAAAAAGAAAGGAGATTCTGCTTGCCGCTCACTTGTCGCATTGTGCGGATAAAGCCAACAAAATGCAATTCGTACCGTTGTATCTGATTGTGTATGGGCCGCCGTCAACACACGGTTGCAACGTCCGCACCGCACTACATACATACATACATACATTCACCTGCGTTCAACTAATTAGAAACGAAATTAAAAATCATATTGTTTGCAAATTATGTTTATTTTTTATTTTTAATGATTTTCATTTAAATTATAATTCAATCTGAACAGAAACCACAATAATAAATGTTTCAAAGCTTGCAAAAATTGCAGAAGTTTATAAAATTCAAAAAATTGTCATAAAAATTTCCAAATTTTAAATCAGAATATTTAAGCCCAGTAAAATTAGACAAAGTTGGTAGGAAATTTGAAAAAAATTTGGGTCAGCGATTTTTTGATGCAGTTTACTTCTATTTGACACGTATATCATGGATCCACAGTCTTGCCCCTAAATTTAATTTGGCTACATTCCGCCATCTTGGATTTAAGTTTTTTTTTTGGTTTTTTTGCGATTTTCAAGCTTATTTTGCATTTTTAGTAAAAAATGGTTAAATACAAATATGTAGAGAATTTAATCACCCACATTTGTTATATAGAAGGTTTTTTGCAAATAGAATTGTTTATTGTAAAAAATTAGCAAAAACTGCGAAAAAGTTTTACCTTGTCACGGTTTTTGCCATTTTTTGACAATTTCTGTTCAAAATGCATAGCATATTGAAATTCCAGAGTTGTAGAGAATTTCAGTCTTCACAACTTTTATACCTACATTTTTTTTGTACGCCGCTTAGATCCCGGCCGAGAACGTGCCAAACATAGCGATTAGCCCAGTAAAATTAGATCAATTTGGTAGGAAAAAAAAATAAAAAATTTGTAGCAGCGATTTTTTGATGTAGTTTACTTCTATGTGGCACGTAGATCCTGGATCTACAGTCTTGTCCCTAAATTTAATTTGGCAACATTCCGCCACCTTCGATTTATTTTTTTGGGTTTTTTGCGATTGGCAAGCTTATTTTGCATTTTTCGCAAAAAATGGTCACATACAAATATGTATAGAATTTAATTTCCCACATTTGTTATATAGAAGGTTTTTTAAAAATAGCATTTTTTATTGTAAAAAATTTGCGAAAACTGCGAAAAAGTTCTACATTGTCACGGTTTTCACCATTTGTTGACAATTTCTGTTGAAAATACATAGCATATTTAAATTCCAAAGACCTCTGTACCTTTTGTACCTACATTTGTTTTGTACGACGTTTAGATCACGGCCGGGAAAGCGATAAACATAGCGACGTACGGGATACACCGTAAAACTCATTTCCACACCACCGCTGAAGTAGAGTTTTTCGGCGCGTTTTTGTTATCGTGGTATCCCCAGTAGGCCTTATCCACGGGCAACGTTTTTTGCTTTTCAATGAAAGCAGGTGAAGGTGTGGAAATGAGTTTTACGGAACATCCCGTACATCGCTATGTTTGGCACGTTCTCGGCCGTGATCTAAGGGGCGTACAAAAAAAAATGTCGGTATAGAAGTTGTGAAGACTGAAATTCTCTACAACTCTGGAATATCAATATGCTATGCATTTTGAACAGAAATTGTCAAAAAATGGCAAAAACCGTGACAAGGTCAAAATTTTACGCAGTTTGTGCTAATTTTTTACAATAAACAATTCTATTTGTAAAAAAACCTTCTATATAACAAATGTGGGTAAATAAATTCTCTACATATTTGTATCTAACCATTTTTTACGGAAAATGCAAAATAAGCTTGAAAATCACAAAAAACCAAAAAAAAAACTTAAAACCAAGATGGCGGAATGTTGCCAAATTAAATTTAGGGGCAAGACTGTGGATCCATGATCTACGTGCCAAATAGAAGTAAACTGCATCAAAAAATTGCTGTTACAAATTTTTTTAAGGAAAAGTCTATTTTTACTGAGCTAATTTGGGAAATTTTCGGGTATGCAGTTCTGTAGCCCATTCAATTGTAGTCTAAGAAAGTGCCAGCCTCAAGTCCTTAAAAATTACCGTAGTTTTTTTATAACTTTTTTTTTTGTGGAGGGTGTTGCGAATTATTTTTCATATAAAAAAAAAAACAAAAGTTTGATCATGTGTTATATGGAAGAAAATGCTCAACTGCAAAATTATATAAAAAGCAATGGTAACTCTTAACGACTTTAACTTAACTTTTTAACGACGAGACTTGCACTATCTTAGACTACAATTGAATGGGCTACAGAACTGCATACCCGAAAATTTTTCAAATATTCTTTAAAAATTTGGAAATTCTGATAACAATTTTTTGAACATTGATTAATTTTTTTACAATTTTTGCAAGCTGTTTAACTTTTATTATTGTGGTTTCTGTTACAGATTGAATTATGTACATTTTAAATGAAAATTATTAAATATAAAAAAAATTAACATAATTGCAAACCATATCATTTTGAATTTCGTTTCTAATTAGTTGAAAGCAGGTGTATGTATGTATTAAACTAGCACATTACGTTGAACTAATTGCATTTTGCTGCAGAAAACCACAGATTGGGCCACAAAAGTGTAACGAAATGAGTGACGGCACAAAGAAGATGCGAGCGGCACCTGCCTTATCCCAGACCTAGGTGTAGTGAATTGAACTACTAGAGTTGGTTGTATGTTAGCCCACTGTCTGTGAAAATCACACGAAATACAATTTGAAATTTGCATAAAAACAAAAATATGTATGTATAAATTTACAAACGGCTAAAACGTGCAACAAAAACTAATGGACAACACACAAATTGCGCCGTATTTTAGATTCAAAGATATCGGTGGCGGTATAACAGTTCACTGCACCAACATGCACGTCATATGTACAAATATATGTACATACATATAAACCCACATTAATATTTCTATGCACATACTATCCCATCAACACTGCCATTCACTTTGGCGGCTGCAAACGCTTGGCAACCGGCAAAACAGGCACACACGGCGCAAATTCATATTTTAATAGAAAATGTCTTTTTGCGTAGAAGCTTGTGCATCACCTGTTGTTGTTTGTTAGTGTTTTGAATTCGAATTAGATTTTTTCCTTTGCAACAATTTTTGTATGTCTGCCCATACGATTGCACCCAATTTTATATTTATACATTTCACTGCCAAAGGCGCAGTACCGCGCAAGTAAAGTTCGAGAAGGATGCGGCGGCACTCCTGCTGCACTTGGCTTTGCTGCTGTGTAGTTCATTTTCAAATTTTCTTCACGGCCACACACACGTGAACTTCACATATTAGCTGCTGGCATTGGAATTTTTGGTTTTTTACATTTTATTTGTGTTTTTTCTTTTCTTATAGTTCAATGCAATCTGTTCGAAATCTGCAAATCTGAAAGGCACATCTTCAACAGAATCACAAGAGTCATTGCCATCGGAATCGCTTTCGCCACCTCTTAAATCAGCTGCTATGGCACCTGTGGCTGATAATGCCCCTGCGGCTAACATAATAACCACTGAGAAAGGTCACTGCGATATTGAGCCAAAAGTGGTGGTTTTAGGTGTGCCCGCTAATGTGGCGCTCAAAACGGACAGCAATGTGGATAAAATTAATAAATCTAGTGGTATGTAATATATATAGATTTATTGAATTTTCGCCTATAAGAGACTGAATATCATCTTTATTTTGCAGAGGTTCATACGGATTTGAGTGAGCCGAAAATATCAGAGATGCCCACAGCACTGAATTTCAATGCGGAAGGTAAGAAACACCAAAACATAACAAAAATAATAATGATTACCTTGTGATAATGCAGTGGTAGGCACACTCATCGCCTATGCGGTTGGAAGTGAAGTCTTGCGGGAAGTACTTTAATCTTCTTTGCCACGGTATCAATAAAGCAACAGCCGAGCGTCAAATACGTCACTCGTAGAAGCTTTTAGTAAACCAGTGAAGAGTTAGCTAAAAGTGCCGTTTTGCAGACACTTTTGAAAAATCTAAAAGTGCACTTAACACTTTTGATTCGAAAAAAACTCATACATATAAAAGTATGGCAAAATGAGCCATATTTTAAATTTTTTGGAAATGCGTTTTATAAGTATTCCTTTAGTTTACTAGCAGAGTAAGTTTTTATGAAAATACAAAAGTTAGACTTAAATTGGTATCTGATGTAATTTAAAAGCTTTTTGCTTCGCTTCTAAAATTTGATTTTCGTCAAAAATGGGTTTTGCATTGATGTTGACGATATGTACATAAATATATTATGGTATCTTAAGCAGGAATCACACGACTGCCTCAAGTGCACCAATCTGCCACATTTTTATTGTGCTGAATTGGCGCACAATAAAGAAATTGTCCCAATCAAATTATGTGCAGTCACACATTGCCTCATTTCATACAATTTTTGTCGCACCCGGTTTATGTATGCTTGGGCACAATAAGCACAATATTGGCCTCGATTTCCGATGAGTAAATTTTTTGTGAAATCGCACGATTGGGCTAAATTAAGACAATAATTGGCGCATTGCGGAAATTGTGTTATCTGGCATTTACGCTCCGTACGAAAAAATTGGTTCTTTCCTAACGAAAGAAACGTAAAATATTATCTGTTTTGACTTTACCAAATTCATAATCATTCAGGAGCTGGAGCATTTTCAGACTGTCTCAACTTCTTACCAGTTAAAGTGTATTAAGGAAATTATACTTTCATCGTACTGTTGTCATATCCCTTTGAATTTATTTTAAATCTATGTATTTACATGGTGTACTAATAAATCATAGCAGTTGGGGTTTCAAAAAACACAGTTTTCTGTTTCTCAAAAGCCTCATGCCTATCCCATGCAAAGCACTATGGGAAATTTTACCAATTTTTAATTATGGAAAAATAAGTTAATAATTAAAAAAAAACATTTTTGCAAAAAAAAAAAAAATAAATAAATTAAACCCTTGGCATGCCAAACTGGACATTTGGTCAGTAATTCGACCGAATTTCCCATAGTACAAAGACGGGGCAGAGACACCAAATGTGTTCATCATCCTCTTCAGTGCAAATAAGGGCAAATAAGATTGCCATGCCGATCCCAGTCAGGTGTTTGTGCCACAATAAATTGGTTGAGCAATATATCGTCGGTGATACTGCAAAACGGTCTATGTCTATTAGTACCATGGACACTTAGATGGTTTCATACGTACGTGCACCGGAATGCATTTGTAAATCGTTACACCATAATAAACGAATTCCAAAACTGTCTACCTTTGGCTGATGAAGTTGAACGGTTTCTAGAAGCGATCAGATACAGATAACAGATCAATTAAACACCAGGGGTAATAAGTGACATGGATAGATGGAAGTGATAGTTTTGCAGTATCACCGACGATATGCACCCCGTTTCTAACGTAGCTTCTATGACCGAAATCGGGAGGGCTATAAATGGTTGAGGACCAAGGAATACTACCTGTTCTGATAGATAATTGGGAGGATATTACGTATTTTCTTCGATATATACTCCAGGTTCTAAGCTAAGCTCAGTTTTGGAGCATCATGGATCTCAACATTGTAGAATATATATTATGTGTAAATATATGTAATATTTAATTGTGTCTAGTATATACAACATATATATCCTCAACAATTGACAAAAACACTACATTACAAAAAAGCAATATTTAGCACAGAGCATATAAACGACGTCTTAACTACTCCTAGCTTTGCTAATATTGAAAAATACGTAATGTTCCAATTGTTTCTATCATTTAGATCGCGCAAAGCTAACATTTGAGGATGGTCTCATACCCACATTAACAGCTGCCATAAATGAGCACGAGAATCGTGAAAATGTTCCAGTAAAAGGTGAGAACAAAATTTATTATTGTATTTTTGGAGTTTTTTTTTCAAAAATTTACTATAGAAAAAATCATGCAACATTTTGTTTGCCAATCGGAAATTTTGTATAATCCAAACCATATAATACATATTTTATTTTTATTTATTTTATTTTAGATGAGTCCAACAGCAAACCAAATCAAAACCTGCAAGTACACATCGAACCTGATACGGCCACCTCATCGGATAATGAAACTTTCGCAGAATGTCAATCATACCAAGCATTGGATGCTAATAATGATTATGGATTTATAGCTGATGAATATAGTTTTGAAAATTCCGAAATTGAGTCGTACTTTAGTGCCGCTAATTCGAGAAATGTAACTCTTACAAATGTAGCCGCAGATCCTTTAAGTTTACCTATGAATAAATTGCCAGAGCAAAGTGAAAGTGACTTGCAGTCAATGCTATCTGCATTGAGCAGTGATGAATTGTTAACACAGCAAACTGTCAATCCATTAGACGTCACTTTTGGCGACGAGCCTATGGATGTGGATGTGAGTTTTGCCGAAATAATTGTTGGAGGCAGTGAATTGCCTATTAACAATGGAAATATATTACCATCTGACACAACCAGTGTAGAAAATGTGGTTGAAACCAAGTCTGCTGCTGCAGAACTTGAGTGTCAGCAAGTGAACTCTACAGAGATGGCAACAAATAACGCAGATCCAATCGATATTTTTGAAAATGAGGCAGGGTATGAAACAACACCATCTCATATTGTTGTACCACTAAATAAAAGTTTCGAAATACCAACTTCAACAACAGAAATAACAGGAACCCCTTCGCAGGCAATTGCCGATATGACGCAGTCAACTGTAGCTACAACATCCGTTCAATCAGCAAATACCAGTCAGAATCCTATTGATGAGTACGACGTAAAAAATTGTACTACCGAAAGTAAACTAGAGGTGAATAAGTCTTTAACGGGTTCGCACAATGCTTTGAACTTGACAAACGATATGAATTCTTCAACAAGTAGCTGTAAAAGCTCAGCATCCTCCCCGAGCTTCCCCATCAAGCACAAGGGAAGCTCAATCAAACAATTTCCGCGCTCTCCCACTGCTACTGCAGCGAAGAGTATGCCGTTTTTGGAGAAATCCGAATATACGGAACGCATCGAAATTGAACGGAAGAGATCAACAGCAAGTGAGCCAAAATTGGCTTTGTGCGGTTCTCGAAAAACATCAACGGCTGATGAAAAACCAGCGCAGGTCGCAAAGTCAGCAAATGATGCCATAACCCCCATTAGTGCTAACGTGCATTCAACTCTGACCCCCAATGAAAATAATTCATCCACTGTCGGGGAGATAAATTTTGAACACAACAGCACATTTGATGGCAGCGCAAGCGTTGCACCTTTAAAAGAAGGTAATTTAACTGACAGCTTTGATAAACGTCGTACCTTCACTGTAGCAGCTAGTGTCCCAGAAGAAACAGAGATCCCTGCACAAAAACAAGATAGTGAGAGGGATAAGAGACGCACATTTAACATGCCAAGCTCGGAGAACAAGGAAGACCCAAAAACCAATATATCCGAGGCTGAAGATAAGCGTCATACCTTCAATTTAAAAACGGAAGAACCACAGGCAAATACATCTGAAGCTGAAAATAAGCGCCGGACCTTCAATTTATCTGCATCTATGCCCATATCTAATACCGCAAACAATAAAGATGTGAATATACCTATGGATATAGACTACACATTGCCTCCAGTTTCAACCACTGCTGATAACGATATGGAGACAAAACAAGCGCAAACACCAAACCAATCACCCACAACGACAGTTTATGGTTCACCTCCAATACCTACAATACAAAATCGCACCACGAATGCACCTCTTCCATTAGTGGCATCACCACCAATACCAACTTTGCAGAATCACCAAGGCCACGAGGAGACTTCAAATGTGCCAATACCAGCAGCACCAACCAAACCTACAACGCCCAAACTTCATATGGATGATGATGCTTTTAAAGTGCCTCTACCGCCGTCACCAGCATCATCCACTGCTTCGCCACCCATGCCTGCTATACAAAAACGTCCCTCCATACATGCATACAAGAATGTAGAAGATGCTGGAGTCGAAGTTCTATCAGCAAAGGAACAAACCAAACGTGATGCCAGTGATGAGAAGGATGTGGTTGCTGGATATTGTACACCTTCGCCTATGGAAGAGCAGCCATGTTCAACAAGCACTTTTGGTAGCTTCGGCGAGAGCCCATATGCGGGTGTAGATCAGCAAGAATTTGAAAGTGAGGAATTCCAAAATGGCAACAATAGTGAGTTCGAATCATTCACATTCATACATACATATATTAGCGATACTTGTGGTGTGTATCTTTACGTATATGTGTTACAATCAAAAAATTAATGAAAAAGTCTGAAGGTCAATGATATCATCATTTGCGTGATCATCTAGCATGCGTCATAATTGTAGTCAGCACCGCATTATTCCTTCCTTTATTCCTTATGGCCAACAAAATGACACCACCCACCCACAATATTTTCTTTTTTTACTTCTTTATATTTATTTGATTACCTTTATGCTTCCGAAATAGCTTACTTTTAATTGTATTGCGGAAAAAGCTACACTGCCCACTCCCAGCATGTTTTCTTTAAATCGTCTACACAATCTACCTTCACGCTACACGAGTCCTTCCAGAGTATGTATGTACATTCGACTACATAGCATGTAAATAACCCCAACAGTTGCTGCTTGTCGTATACCATTCAGCTTTTTCATTTCATTGCATTCGCATAAAAACAAATCAAGGGCAGCTATTGAGGAATTCGCTGAGCAATGCAGTAATGCTACCTACCACTTTTACTAGTTATTTGCTATAGCTGCATGGAGGTCGATGGTGTCCTTTTACTCGCAAAAACAACGTCTATTGACTTTTGAACTTGAAAGTGAGAGAAAAGCCCTTGACTAATTTACATTTTATGTAGTACGTCCATACATATATCGTTTGGTCGTCACGACACCAGACCAAACAAAAGCATTACATACCTATACATAGTTTTAGCTAATGATGCTGAACTAATCGATATATCATGTAAAAATGTTAGGCAAACATTTTTTAAGCTTTTTAAAATTCCAGTTTTTTGGATTAAAAAGGTCTTATCAACGAGTAATATGTGCACATGTACAGCTGCGATAAAAAAGCACCAAAATTCAAAATGATATTAGGTGTATTCGCGTATTCTTCCAGCAGAAAACTCCCAACAGCAAAATTGAAATGCATTTTTCTCTATTCTCTCTCAAGGAGATAAATGTTTGCAAAAGTACGCGAACGCAAAACTAGCAAAAACTTGCAACTTTTAGTACAACATACCAAAGCATAAAACGGAAAACATGAAAAGAATATAAATTAAAGGTTTGCCTAAAACAATTTGTTGATAAAAAGTAAGTAAATGATTATTTGCTTTCTACCGAAACATTTGCAGTTCTAATAGGTTATTTTAAAGTTAACAAGTATTTTTTAAGCATAAAACAAAACCGACTTCAATTCTCATATACAAATTTAATATTATCGTAAATTTTTTACGATCCAATTTTCGGATCTAAACAAAATTAGTATGGGACCACCCTTGGGGAACCAACTTTCCGATGAAAAAAGAATTATCGAAATCGGTTAACGTGGTCCAAAGTTATGCTGTTTTCTTGCTGCCATAATTTTTTGCAGCAGGAACTAGAAACTTCTGATTAAAATGAAATGTCAGTTTGGTCTCTCAATTTCCCCTACTTTGCTGGATTTTGTGTACGAGAACAGCTAAACCTGATAATTTTTGATAGTTATTAAAAACTATCAACACGCGAATGCACCTATTGTTTGCAACTGCCGTTTATTTAATTTTTTTTTAAATTACATTCATTTAAAATATTTCGACCTATAACAGAAAGCACATAAATAAAGTTTCAAAGCTTACACAAACTTCACACAAATTTATAAAATTTCAAAAAATTGCATAAAAATTTTAAACTTTTTATCTAGAATTTTTAGTTTTATAGCTTATTCAATTTAAGTGTAATAAAGTGGTATTAACGCATCAACAAATTTTATTTTAATATGGACAAAAATCTCATACCCCCGGCAAAAAAAAAACTGAAAAATCACTGTAATCGTTAGCCTCTTGAAAATTGCACTTTATTACACTTAAATTGAATGGGCTACAAAACTGTATACTCGAAAACTTTCCAAAAATTCTATATGAAAATTTGAAATTTTTTTACTTAATTTTTGTGAGCTTTGAAACATTTACTTATGTAGTTTCTGTTACGTTTTGAATGAAAGTTATTAAAAATAAATAAACACAAGTTGCAAACAATATCATTTTGAATTTTGGTGATAATGTTTTGACCGCAACTGTACACTTCTCGTTTTTTTTCCGTGTTATTTTTCTTTAGTTTAATTTCCATTATTTTTCAATTAAATTTCCATTATTTTCCACTGTAAAGAAAATTTCATGTTATGAAATGACACAAAAAACGCCGAAACACGTTAGCTTAATTTAGGGTCGTAAATACGGCCCTGTATACCGATTTTCTAGATCAGGTAACTTTCGCAAGATATCTTCATTTTAAGTTTGTATTGTGAAAAAAATGGAAATTTTTACAAGGAAAAAAATAAAAATAAAAGATTTGTTTGTAAATTCTTTAAATTGGTGTTAAAGCCTGTTCTTTTACAAAAACATGAAGCTATCAACGAAAATAATTGATTGATAAATTATTGATTGATTGATAATATTGTAGTAAATGGTTTAATGAAAATGCGTAATAATTTCTTTACAAAATGTTTCCATCCAAGTTTATGATTTCATTAATAGTTCATAAATGGAATATGAGTAAACTTCTTTCTTTTATTTTTTAGATATGATAGGTGGCAACCCTAATCAAAAATACTTTTTCTTTCGCTTGACACTGATATTTTAATATTTCATATAACTTGTGTATATTTAACTAAATTTGACTTTTCAAATAGCTGACAACCCTCTTAAAAAGTATTTTCAAACTAAAGTCTTAAATCTCTTTCGTCTGACATTGTGATACATATAAATGATATATGATGTGTTTTTCAATAAAATTCTGAAATGAGGCGTTGTTGAAAAATTGTGCGAGATTTTGCGAGGGCGTTTTCGAACTGGCTGCCGAGATAGGTCGATCTTCCACTCAGCCATCGATATATTCTAAAAATAGAATATTAACTAAAAATAACAACAATCACATGATGAAGTCTAAATAGCGAAAAAAATATTTGTCCTTGATTGTAGTTGGCTTGACTAAATGAAAAAGTGGAAAAGGCAACACCAGTTTACACGGCGAACTTAGCTCAATAGCTTTGAACGCCGGAGTTGCCGATCCATGTCCCAGTGTACTCGATAAAAAAGGCTGATGAAGAGATGTAATCTCCGAAAAAGCAACTATAACTTCTACCAAAATATAAATTATTGCTGTTTTTACACAAAAATTTTCGATAATAGTTCAATAAAAACATTTCAAATATGAGCTTATAAAATATGTAGTTTGATTCTAACTATTGCGACAGATGGCGACCCCTTCATGAACCTCAAATATGTTCTTAATTTTAACACTCTCTCATTTGACACCGATATTTTAATATTTTATATAACTCGTATATAATTTAATCAGATCCTACTTTTAAATAAGTGGCAACCCTCTTCGAAATATTTTCAAACTGCAACCTTTTTAAACTTCTCATCGGGCACCCATATTGTCACACATATTTCTATTACCAATTTCCTTAATTAAAGTAAACTTTGTAAATAGGTGGCAGCCCTCCTACATGTATATAGTTTGGAAATGAAGCCTTTCCAAAACATTTCGATTGATGCCCATCTTTTAAAAACACACCACACAACAGCATTTCTGATGATAAGTTTATGTTACATAATACTACCTTAATTTTTAATGACGATTTCAAATCTGCGATTGAAATTTTTTTATCAGCTCTAGTTTAGACACATGGTGTGTCGCATTTTTTCCATACAAAGTATTTTCGAAGATTTTTTATATTTGGAAAAATCAGCGTGAAAAACATTTCCAAAAATCAACTATAAATCCTAGCTATTTCAAACTTGCACTTTGTTGTAAAATTTATAAAAAAATATAAAAATCTGATAAAAAGTTGAAAATTTGCACAAAGTTTAGAAATAATATTTTTAGGTTTTTTATAGTATGAACGATATTTTTTTTGTAGTCTGAACCATATTTTTAAGATTGATTGTTACATATTGTAAAAAATTTTCTGTGCCAATACTTTTGTCCGGCAGTGTAGTTAATCTAATTTTGTTAAGATCTTATGTTGAAAAAAACTTCCTTTTATAAGACTTCCATGCAGAAGTTGCAGCCATATAGCTGTTCGAAATGCTCCAACAATGTGTGCGTTTCAGAGACCTTAATAGCGTACCTCCAACGTACAAAGGTGAAAGCTACAACTCGTAAACAAGAACGCCTAGAAATCAAATAAGGATATATTTAGAATCAGCGTCATGGAATTAGTAAACATCATCTGTCATAAGTCATTCATAAGGCCAAAATTGCAATTTTGTTGGCCAGTGTAATTCATCAACTTATTAAAAATTTTGTAAATAAAGCCATAATAATATAATAGAGTGTTAGTGTTTGGCCGATCTTTTCCTCAGATTTGTAACGTATACATATACGAACGAACGATCTCATATGTAGGTGGGAGTGGCTAAGGTAATTTCATTGACATCCTTGTTACAATTGTATAGCAAGCTTATATCGCGCATTTACTTCATAGTGTTATAACTCAAAAAAAAAAAACTCGAGAGAAACGACTTTAAAGTTTTCAATTTACATATCGATACGTGAGTGGAAGATTGCCCTATCTCAGCAGCCAGTTCGAAAAACGCCTTTTCTCAGAAAACTTTCCCAAGAACGCCCTACTTCAAAATTTGATTGAAGAATGCCCTATTTCAGAATTTCATTGATGAACTTCTTGATTCTGAGATTGGGCGTTTTTGAAACAAATAAAATTCTGAAATAGGGCGTTCTTCAAATTCTGAAGTTGGCCGTTCTTGGAAAGTTTTCTGTGATAGGGCGTTTTCGAACTGGCTGCCGAGATATGTCGAGTTTTCTCTCAGGTGTCGATATAGTCCCATAGTACAAATGAATACAAATTTTGTTCTAGTGAGAACATAACGTAGCGTATCTCGTTTTATCTTTTTTCTTTGTCTTTTGTCTATGTTTATTACTATATCATTTTCCCTATCTTTATCTTTTTTAATCCTTATCTTCTAATTTTTTCTTTTCCTTTACCTTTATCCTGACCTTTATATTCATTCCTATCTTCATCTACCCCTTCTTTGTCATTATATTAAGCTTTTAAATTTACCTTTCTCTTTGCATTTATCTTTAGGTTTCTTTACTTTTATTTTAATCTTAGACTTTCATCCCTTTCTTCTTCTACATACCCAGTTGTACTTTCTTCCTTGGATCTTAATATACATACAGAATTTTTTAGGCTGGTTTTCACTATGTCAAATTCAATGGCATTTGTCGTCAAAAGAAGTGAAAACACATTCTCGAAAGGAACTAACGAACTGTTTATCGATTGATTAAGAACAGAATAGATCTTCAGTCGTATACATGTCGTTAGTATAGTATGGAAAGGGCGTTACACACATCGTCGCGGAAATACAAAAAGCCGTAACGAACTCAAAATCCTAATTCACTTTTTGATTGATTATCATGCATTTCATCGAATTATAAGTCCTCACATTGTTTTATGCAAAAACAAATGAATTTCAGCGACGATGTCAGATACGCCCTGTCCGTTTTCGGCCCATAATATAGTCGGGTAAAGGTATGGGAAAATGAGATAAAGTTAGGTCAAAATATGTTGACAAAATTTGTTGTCAAAACAAGACATAATTAAAACCAGCCTTTATTCCTAAACTTCTACTTAGCACCTTCAATTAATTCAATCTCAATATTAAAGCATACATTTAGGACGCATTTGCTCGTCATGTACATATATGGCATTTGTATAAGTGTCGATTTTGAATTTGTTTTTTTCGCTTTATTTTAAACTAATTTAAAATTCGAATACTTTGCTTTTCATCTTCAAAATACCTTTCTACGGGTAATTACGTGTAATTCTTCATATCTTAAAGCTCCAACAGACGGCAGCGGTATGCCGGATTAACTCGGACTTAATCCGGATTAACGCTGCCGTCTGTTTGAGCTTTAAGAAGCATAGTTTAGCTAGCTTTAAAAGGGGTGGAAATAAAACATGTTTGCCTATTTACATAAATATTAGTTGTGTTTGTTTACAAATTATCCAGTAACTTTCCAGCAACTCTCCAGTAGCTTTATTTCTAAGAATTCGCTCTCGCTACGCGAACGCTATTCCAGTAATAATTTGCAAGTTTCATGAACAGCTGATAAATTGCTTGTTTATTCGCAGGAATTTCCTAATAAAACAATATATTTTATATGTCAATGTTAGTGTGGCTTATTAACATTTTTATTCAAACTATACAAAAAAGCAAATAAGCAAAAGGATGTATAGAATTGACAACAACAACCACGCTGTCGAGTTTAAAAAGCGGCAAATCAGCTGCACTTGATAGTAGTTGGTTGAATACCGAAAAATTAATTAGCAACAAGAGTTTACGGGATTTACATAGCTCAGTGGTTAACGCTTCTGACTTTGAACATCGAATTCGCAGGTTCGATCCCTGCTGAAGTCTAGAAAAAAGAAGTCTGATGAGGAGATGTGGTGATCTCCGAAATAGTGCTATAACTTCTACCGCTTAGACTTTGTTGCTTTTTCAATTTTTCCTAATAAACAATCGTGGTACAAAGCTCAATAAAAATATTAAAAATATAAATATATTTTATATTTAAATAGGTTTAGTTTGTGAATTTCAACAATAAAAACCCACAAACAGTTACCTTTCCTGTTTTTCGTACTGGCAAATTCTTACAAGTAAAAATTTATCCAGTAAAATCCAGTAAAAACTTGCAACTTCAACTGTAATTTTTCGCTCTCTCATTTTCCCCTACTTTGCAAGTTTTTTCGTACGAAAACGCCAAAACATTCATAAAAACTTTTACTGGATTTTACTGGAAATGAGTAAACCAACGCAATTATTATAAGATTTATTACCAGGGAACGGATTTTTAGGACCTAAAAACCTATAAAAAAGGCAAAATAAAGTAACTAAATAGGCTGGTAAAGGCAAAATAAAATAGCGAAAAAGGCAAGAAAAGGCACTAGGTATTGAAAAGGCAAAAAAAGGCAAAAAAAAGGTATTGCAAAAAAAGCAAAATAAGGCACTAAAAAAGACAGAAAATACGAAGAACAATCAA
This sequence comes from Rhagoletis zephyria, assembly GCF_001687245.7. NCBI lineage: Eukaryota > Metazoa > Arthropoda > Insecta > Diptera > Tephritidae > Rhagoletis > Rhagoletis zephyria. Next base: position 21,136 of record NW_016162389.1, on the reverse strand, counting down.
AAAATATATTTATTTTAGAAACGTTTATATTAAAAGTAACTATGAACTAGTTTCATTATATGAAAAATTTGTACTTTGAATCTTTGACTATTTTATCCTTTCGAGTTTCTAACTCATAAAACTTTAATCTGTATAGTTGTAGTAACATTGAACCACAAGATGCATTTTGAATTTTTTTTTGCAGGATTTTCATTCAGAAAAGCCTCGCATGTACTAAATGTGCGCTCGACGTAAGTTGATACAAGTGGAGCCCAATTTAAATATGGAACGTTTGAAACGTTCATATTATCAGGAATATGGGCGTTTTCCTCGCCCTTTACAATTTTATCCACACCCCTTATTATCTCCAAGCCTACGTTGGCTGAGAAAACGGCTTTGAATTTTTTTTAACACCAATTTGGCAAGAGGTCCCTGTTTTAATCTTAAAAAAAAATGTAAATGCTATAATCACTTTTTTAAATGTAGAAAAGGCAAAAAAATGCCAAAATCTTAAGAAAACGTCCATAAGCCTAGCTGACCCAAGTCGCCAAAAATCAATAAAAATTAGCTAGGAATTAGGTGTCTTTTAGGTGTTAATTAGGGCCTCCAAAATTAATTTAGGTGTTCCTTTGGTTTCCGAGAAATTCGCAAAAATGTGTGGGTCAGCTAGGTTTACGTAAACCTAGCTGACCCATCGTTAAATTTAGGTTTTAAATTTTCCAGATATATGCTGGAATTAGGTGTCTTTTAGGTGTTCTTCAACGCCACTAAAACTAATTTAGTAGCTCCATTGGTTTCCGAGAAATTCGTAAAAATGTGTGGGTCAGCTAGGTTTACGTAAATTTAGGTTTTAAATTTTCCAGATATATGCTGGAATTAGGTGTCTTTTAGGTGTTCTTCAACGCCACTAAAACCAATTTAGTAGCTCCTGTTTACGTTTACGTAAACCTAGCTGACCCACACATTTTTGCGAATTTTTCGGAAACCAATGGAGCTACTAAATTAGTTTCGGTGGCGTTGAAGAACACCTAAAAGACACCTAATTCCTGCATATATGTATCTCGAAAATTTAAAAAAAAAAAATTTAAGATTGTTCAGCTAGCTTAACAGCGCTGAGCTAGCTAAAAAACACATTTTTGCGAATTTCTCGGAAACCAATGGAGCTACTAAATTAGTTTTAGAGGCGTTGAAGAACACCTAAAAGACACCTAATTCCAGCATATATCTGGAAAATTTAAAACCTAAATTTAACGATTTTTACGTAAACCTAGCTGACCCACACATTTTTGCGAATTTCTCGGAAACCAAAGGAACACCTAAATTAATTTTGGAGGCCCTAATTAACACCTAAAAGACACCTAATTCCTAGCTAATTTTTATTGATTTTTGGCGACTTGGGTCAGCTAGGTTTATGGACGTCTTAAAAAAGGCAAAAAAAGGCAACATCAAATGTGTATATATGAATCAGGGAAAGCTAAATCGTGGACATTCTTAATCGAATATACTCTATCTCTTTAGCAGAAAAAAAGGCAATTTCCATAAAATCCGTTCCCTGTTTATTACAAATGCTGCAGTTTCAACGTTTGTTATTTAACTTTTTGTACAGTCAGCTAAAATATAATATCTTGACTTTATTTGAGTCTAAGTAATAAGTAATAGCAAAGCATTCAAAAATTATATTCTAGACTTACTGAATCCATCTCAGTTTCGATTTTCGTTAAATCAGGGGAAAATGCAACGAACGTATGAATAAACTTTGAACATACATATACATACATACATAGGTAGGTGCGTTCGTAGGCTTTAGAAATCGATTATAGCATTTCCATAGATCTCACGAAAAATGCCCCGAATAATTACGATTCGTTTGGTCCCCCGGCGTATTCAAATTGTTTTACCATCCACTAATCACACATCAGCTGGCATTGACATTTTCGCTCGCCTGCATATGTAAATCAAGAATGATAGAATACAAGATTGCGCCGATCGGAGAGGATTTTTGAGAATAACTTGTGTGTGACGTCACACTGGTGCAATTGCGAGAGAGAAATGCCAAAACGTGAGCAAGAATGGAAGAAGAAGAAAAAATGTTGCAAGGAAAACGTAAACAAGTTGCACCAGTGTGACGTCATGCAAACAGCGATTCTGTCAAATTCGTTAAGAGAGGAATAGCGGTCCGAGATCGGCGCAACCTTTGTATTCTCTCAATCGTGTATGTAAATAGTATGTGCCGACAACCGACCATTTCGTCTGCTGCAATATGTATCTTCAGCGCAATTCCCAACGGTGTGATTGTAGCGCGCTGCGATGCGGTAATAATCGTACGACGCTTTGACCATGTCGCCCGCTTTTTCCGCTTTAGCTACTTGTAACTCGGTGGTGATGCGCGTACGTCATGCGTGTTATTTTAAAGTCAATGACAACAGCAGTGGTAAAATACATACATACATAAGTATATTTTTCGACGCACTCTGCTGTTGTTTTCTAGCTTTCTTATCGTTTTTTTTTGTGTGCTCTAAGTGTGATTTTTAGTTTTCTAATTGAAACAAAAGACATGGACCCTATGCATGAAAACTAAGTATTTGCTTTTTCTTAAAATTGTATACCTTTCACTTAATTTTTTTTTAACAATTCGAGTAAAAGGTCTGTAATTTTAAGACAAGCATTTGCTTAGGTTTTATTCATACGACACTATCCGATTAAAAAAGGATTATCGAAATCGGTTGACGTGGTCCAAAGTTATGCGGTAACATACATAAAAAAAAATATTCTGACGAATTAATAACCTTCTCCCTTCTTTGAAGTCGGTTAAAAACACTGAAATCAATTCATATTTGAATTTATGTTTGAAAATTTATATCCGAACAGAAAACTAAGCAATTTAGCGTGAAATAACTTCATTTGATAAAAGGCAGCTTAACTAGTACGTATGGAACTATCAACTATGAAACGATTATCCCTAATAACGACTCTTGGTAGTGCTGGACGACAAATCCTATTTATCTACTTTCGCGGTTGATTCTCTTTTGTTGAAGTAAATTGGCTTGTAATTATAATTTAAACATTTTGTGTTACCCTTTCAGTAATATCTGCTACTTTTGGTACTTTTATTTCTATTGGTTGAATACAACCAAAAAACAACCCTGCAATCGATTGAATCACAAAACCAGTCTCCACCAACATAGCAGTCCCAAAGTCAACGTGTGGGAGAGAATTGAGATAAATTGTCATGAAAACACGAAATTCACTCTCAACAATCATCAGTACTCTCATGTCCATGGTGCTCATGTACAAAATTTCCTTTGGCGAGCGCCTGTTTGCATTGGAGAAATTCATGTGTGGTATTTGTTGTTGAAAAATCCATATCACATGAATATTATGTACATACATTTTAAAGCACACTGATTGATGACTGACAACACCAGTTTGTTTAGCCACCGCCACATACACCCCCCACTCCCTACTAGCTGAGTGCTACACTCGCTCTCGAGACTTGTCTCAATTACACATGCTCAGCAGCACTATCGCTATTTTCTAAATGCTGCAATACACACAAGAGCTACTCTACCTCAACTCAACTCCAGTCAGATGCACCTACAAACACACATACACCAGCTCATTGTTGTGTTCTCGCTTATCTAGATGGTTGACTGGTTGGTCGGTGGCCGCCTGACTGTTTGCTTATGTTCGCTCGCTAACTGGATGGCTGGTTGACTGGCTGGCTTTTGCTGGAGAGCTCAACTTCTATGTGGAGAACTTTTGCCTTTCAGTTTTTCGAGTTTTGTCGACGACGTCGCGTTGTGTTTACGNAAAATGTGAAAAAAAACACAAACTATTATTGAAAATCTTTGCCCAAAAGGCGATCAACATACAAATACAGTAGCTTGACGATTTGTATACCAAGGAAAAGTAACAAAAAAAATCAGAATGAGACAAGTACGCACTAACATCAAAGAAAATTGCTTTAATTTCCACATAGTAGTGCTATAAATGTGGGCAACGTCATTTCCACTGGGCGAATGCGAGTACATATGTATAAATATCTATATATGCTGGAAGGGCGAAAAAGCAAGCAAGCGGCGGACGGACCTACACTTGAATGAGTCACACTCGTCAGTATGAGGAAAAAATGCAGTCGGCTATGGCATTGAGCGTGCGTTCTTTTTTATAAACAAATGCATTTAGCATTTTCTCCGAAGACCACATAANGAAATGTGAAAAAAACACAAACTATTATTGAAAATGTTTGCCCAAAAGGCGATCAACATACAAATACAGTAGCTTGACGATTTGTATACCAAGGAAAAGTAACAAAAAAAATCAGAATGAGACAATTACGCACTAACATCAAAGAAAATTGCTTTAATTTCCACATAGCCCCTCCTTTGTCGACGTGCCATCATCTTCTTCAATCGCTGCTGGGCTGCTTTTCCGGTTGTAAGGTGCTATAAATGTGGGCAACGTCATTTCCACTGGGCGAATGCGAGTACATACATATGTACATACATACGTATAAATATCTATATATGCTGGAAGGGCGAAAAAGCAAGCAAGCGGCGGACGGACCTACACTTGAATGAGTCACACTCGTCAGTATGAGGAAAAAATGCAGTCGGCTATGGCATTGAGCGTGCGTTCTTTTTTATAAACAAATGCATTTAGCATTTTCTCCGAAGACCACATAAACTATTCTAATTCCGCCGAAATCATTACACATTGAGGGAGTCATTAATTACGTTGATTATTAACGCAATGTTTATAAAAAAATGTGTGAGCGCATTAAATGACACATTTATTTATTTGATTGCCAATTTGGCATTTGGTTTGGCAAGTGTGCGCCCACCACCCAACTACCACTCATTTAGCATTCGGTTTATTAGTTTTTTGTTTTGTTTTTTTTTTTGTTCTTTTTGCTATTTTCGCTCGCTGGCCCTTCTGGTTGTGCCAAATCAATTGACGGCGATGTCAACGTTTATCATCCGTAAACGCTTCCTCCAAACCGAATTTCCTGCCTTTCATTTCTTTACGTTCTCCTGTCTACGCTTTAACTTTTCTTGTATACTACGTTTTCGCTTGGCTTTTTGCTTTGCGGCGCTCAACGCTGCTGAGTGACTGAGCAAAGTGTTGCCGCTCTTAGTCATTCTCGCTCGCGAAGATTTCATGGTCTATCTTCTCAGTTACATTTTTTTTTGCTTGCTGACTATCTGGCTGCCAAACTGCTCTCATTACTATTTGTTTATTTTCAAAATCTTATTAATATTGTATTTTTGGCGCTTCATCTGTGCGGCAATTGAGTATAACTTTGGTCGAAGCGAAGTGGTGATAAAATAAATTTAATTTCCAACTTTTATAAGCATTATTAAATTGTTCTGCTTAGTTCATTTAAAAATTCCTTAATATTCAGTTGGCATTTCCAGTTTTCGATTTTTAATTGCAATAAAGCGTTCTCTACTGACCTTCGTTTATTTATTATAAGTGGGTTTTTTTATGCCTTTCGTGTGTGTTGTCATATCCGTACGCCCACAAGAAATCAATCTCCATCAGAGTTGGCGACAAAATGTAGTGCGTTTAACTTCCGAAAAACACAAGCGAGTGGCAAAGGATTTCTTCTATGCTTCTCCGCTACAAAGAAGCTCAGTGAAGTGTATTGATTTTGCATAAAATATGGTGGAAAACATAATTTCTTTTTTTCTATTTCTTTTATGTAGAATGATGTGTGTGAAATACTAAAAAAGAACGAAAAATTACTCTTTGCAAAATATAATTAACAATTCAAGATCGCCTAGTCAGGTTGGTGTTATTAAAGAAAACACAATCGGAAAATAAAGAAAACCATTCCCTTCAATATTACTGCACAACACAAAAAAATACAAAGCTCTGACAATGGATTCGGCGTAGGAAAACATGCGACGAATAAGATTTTTGGGTACATATTAATCCTATAACTCGTCAATAGAAGGGCCTTTTTTGTCCCTAGTTTATAAAAGGGCAAAAAATACACATACATAAAACACGGGTATAACAGGTTAGAATGTTTTACAATAATATTTGCCATTAAATACTCTTTATAAGTCTATTAACACACCAAAACTCAAAATTCATTTCAAATGTCAGGGAGCCTGACCTGAATCATTTCGGAGCCTGAGTTATGAGTTTATCCTTCAAAACTTTTCTATTATTTTAGTCCATCCCCATGATGCCCCTCGCGACGGATTGAAGCCTAAATCGGATGCTTTATACAGTTAGTTGTCCACAAAATATCAGGAATGCTATTTTGACCAGTTTCGGCTACTTGTCTTTTGCTTATTTTATGCTTATTATTTTTTTATAAAAGTCTAGCTGGTTTTACAATAAAAAACAATTAAATTCAGATTTCAAACTTTGTACAAAAATTATAAAAATACCTCAAATTTTCAGCAAAATTGCAATCCTTTTAATCAGATCTATAGAAAATTTTAATATGAATACCCTCTGAAGTAAGATAACTGTTTACCCAGAAGAGAAGGCTAAAATTATGCCCTGGAACAAAAGTAATATATCAAATTGGTGTAGGTGTTCAGTAGTATGCAGTTTTGTAGTCATTAAATTCTAGTCTGATGATGTGCAAGTTTCAAGTTGGTAAAAAATCCCGTTGATTGAGAATTTTTTTGGTTGATTATACTTCTGTATAACCCACTTCCGATCGAAACCGGAAGTCGTTAATACAACGAAAAGATAGAGTATCCCCGACCTCGTAATTCATATTTTTTCGATTTCCAATAAAAACATTTTCACTTATTTAAGAAGTCCTGGACGAATTGAAGTTCAAAGGTTGAAAAAGGCATTTCTGGGAATAAAGTTTCGAAAAAAGTTAGATATTTTTATGCTCATAATTCGAATATATGTAGTAAAAACACGTATGTCTAATGTAAAAAAAATTTATTTCCCGTCAGTTTAACCCACTTCCGGTCGAAACCGAAAATCTGTTATATCACCAACGGAGAGAGCATCCCTGATTTGATAAGTAATATTTTTGTGTTTTTCAATAAAAAAAAAAAACATTTCCCTCCATTTTCAAGTGGGTGGACAAAACTGCTCACAATGAAATGGGAAGTCTATTAAGCCATGTCTGTCTATACGCCCGTACGTCCATCTATCCGTCCGTCCGTGTACACGCTTACTCGAGAAAAAATTTAAATATATCAACGAACTTAGGTAAGGGCACTGCTTTGCCTTTATCCTGGTTGGTAAAATGGATACAATCGACCTATAACCAGGCCCATCTCCCATATAACGGTATTGTGTTGAAAGTAGGAATGTGAAGTAAAATGTTGACTTAAAATAAGATAGTTATACAATGTTCGCTCTGTAGTCACTTTACCAATCCACACCAAACTCGGTGCGGACATTGTTTTGAGCAGGGGCGGCGAACCAAAGCACGCGTGCCATTGATGGCATGGAGCAAAATACTTGGGCAACGGTATTAATTGAGGACCCAATTCCTCAATTACTAATACATAGTAGTTACTACATAATCGAAATAGTTTCGTCAGAAGTGCCAAAAATACAGACATTCGATTCTTGAGTTCCAGTGCATCATTCTTCAACATGCTTTGTGTGAAAGGCCTGGTTTCGCTTCCGTTGTAATATAATGGGCTGCAAAGTTTATGGTTTTTAAGGATATGTGCCAGCAATTATTGAATCTGAACGCAAAGTTTCAAGGCGCTAATAAACCTGTTATAATTATAATAAATCTCATTCGCGCTTTTGAAACTATGTGGTAAAGATATTGTTTCCAAAAATTACAAATGTTTCCAAACTTAAAGTATTTAAAATCCGATTTGGACTTACATGAAAAAGCAGTCGGAGAAATAGGCGCCGAAGGATTTTCTGTGGCAATAAATTCTGTATTCGAAAAATTTTCAAAGAGGTTTTCTGAATTTAAGGAGTTATGGGAAACACCCATCTATCCTGATGTGTGAATTCACTTAAAAACCGAACTTGTCTAAATTTGATTGGTTTGGAAATCGAAGGATTTGAAATGCTGCTGATTGAGTTCCAGTGTAATTCAATATGGACTAAAAACTTTGTCGAAAAAAGGAAAGAGGTTGGAATCAATCGAATTAGAAATACCATCAGTCAATTTGAGCAAAAATGCTAATACCAAAATTTTAGAAACTTGAATTCAATTCCACACATAGTAATTAGCTGTCTGCGGAAACTGGTCTTCTTGACAATGTTTTCACAGAGACCTTTAATAGACGCATTATTCGTTCTTTAAAACAAAAATCCGATTTATGTGTCAATTAATGTCTCCAAGAACGGCGATTAGTCATGATTTCTTGTTGGCACGTCATGGCTATATTGAATATTTCTGTGAAATCAATGCCACGTACTATATGTATAAAGGACCCGTTGAAAAATTTTTAAATCAGACAAGAAAACGTCCACCTCCCAAAAAAAAATGAGACTAAGAGAAATTTTTAGAAAATGGGTATGGCGCCGTCCACTTACGCCTGCATATCTGTATCTCGGTAACCGGTTTATCAGTTTCTACAAAACTCGGTGCAGTTATTAACCTTGTATGTTAAAATTTTTGAGATAAGACTAAATCTACGACTACTTACCATATGGGTATTTCCAAACTGGCGCACAGTGTTTCGACTATATGGAGGCAGGTGGAAATAATAGAACATCTGCACCGATTTCACTGAAACTTGACTTGTGCTCTAGTTTTACTTAGAAATAGAGAATTGTGAAATTTTGTAAAGATGGAATAATTGCCACGCCATGTATTCAAACTGTAACAGGGAACATTTAAAAAAATAACAAATGTTTTGTAAATTTTTTCATTTGTATTAAAAGCCTTTCTTTTACGAAAAAATCAAGCTACTAAGAATAAGTAAAAGAATGGTGAATAGGAAAATGAAAATGAGAAGTACATGACGTATGCGTAACATTTTCCGACATTTTGATTTTTTTTTTAATATTTTCATAATCTATAGCTTTTTTTAAATTCGTCCGCCATATCTGCCGTTTTGAATTCCGAAAATTTAATATGATATTCGTAATCAATGACCTGGAGCTAATTGTATAGATTTTGAAACTTCTCTTATGTACACCCCGCTTCACTTGAATAAGTACACATATTTTTCTCAAAATCCAAGCTTGTACCTGGACTTGTGGGCATCAGGGGAGTTTCTTGTTGATCGCATTTGGAAGATTAATTCATTTCGAAGAAAAGTCTGGAAAATGAAGAAAATACATGACTTACTTTGGGTTTTATTCCACTTTTTATTAAACTATTCTAAAATTGTGCTTATTATTTTGATTCACTTGAATAGGCACCTTATATGTTTAGCAAAGTTATTAAAATTTCGCTTAAAACCTTTTTAAGAATTAAAATGCAAAAAATGCATAAATGGAGGTCTTCACAGATCCAGGACTTTGCAGGCGATCAGTTGGAAATAAAAGTGAAGGAAACGCAAATATTTTTGACAGCTGAAGTCGGCTCACAGCATTGCATGAAAATAGGCTGAAATGCAGCCAGAACACAAAAGCTAGACGGAAATAACAAAATTCTTTAACGACGTCAGCATCTTATTGTCAAGATAGTGGACCAAATGACACCACAAGGGAAGTATGGATTACTCTATACATACATTTGTGTTCAGAAAATGTCCGAAAAGACAAATTTTATTATACAGCCTTAAGAATTATGACTGGAATGTTTTGCAACTCACATGCCTGAAAGGACAACTAGAAAATGGTGGGCTTATCTGGCGAAATGCTTAAGTTTGATGACTGCAATGAATTCAATAATATTTGTCGCAATTTTTCAAAAGACGGACGTTGTTTGTTTCCCCTCCATGATCAAGAAGAGAGTATGGCGGTTTGAACTGCGATTTTGTAGTCCAGAGCGGTTGTGAAAGTGAAATTCGTATTATGAGCAATGCAAACGTGTCGAAATTTTCGTTGAGTATGGAATTTTCTGTCGAACAGAATTTTGCTTTCGATGGTGTAGCGAAATGTTAGAAAATTTTTAAAAATGTATGATTTTGCATTTGTTTTCTTACTTTTTAGCGGCTAGACACTAATTTTAAACAATTTTTATTAATTTCATGCAATTCTAACGTTGTGAATACTAAACACAAGCTCGGAACGCTGGGTTTTACGTGTGAAAGAAAATCTCAATACTCAGTTGGCACGATCTCTGAGAACAAAATCATAGAGCTGTTTATAGTTTTATTATATTTTAAATAGATAGGATCACAAAATTTCTTAAATATGTATGTCAAAATATATTCGAAAGGCTACACTTAAACTCTCTTAAACGTTTTCTGCTCCTGGCCAGTTTTCTAAGCTCTCAACGTCTGACGAATCGTTCAATCAGAACTCCGTTGTGCTAATTTTACCGCGTTTTTGTAAACTCGCTATCTTTTTTATTTCATTTTAATTTGCACAAATTTACATAAATATGTAAAGCACACTATTTAGTTTGCTCGATTTGTAAACAAAGCTTGTCAGCGGCGAAAAATATACTATTGTGAACAACCTCATCGAATGAGCGCCATAATACGAAATAAAAAATTCGTTCGATCAGCACTTTCGACCATAGTCGAAAATGGAATGCAACTCATAATAGGGGCCAATATTTCAATTTTCGAAAATTACGAATAATTCATGCAAAAACAAGTATTAAGGACATTTTTTTTAACATTTGTCGCATATTTTCGCACCTTGTTATTGAATATGCTAGCGAAATTCGCACTACAGGAGGAGTAAAAACGAGGATGGCGAAGCAAAGTCGTATTTTTCTCAGAGCTTGTCCTATTCACAGGACCTAAACTTAATGGAAAATATTTGGAATTGGATGTTTTGCAAAGCTTGCATGTCAGCGCCCCTAGAATTGTCTTCTGGATAGAGGTTTTTCCATACATTGCAATTAAGAATGTAGTAATACTAGAAGTATTATATAGGAGAATTAAAATGAATCAAGACGTGTTTTCTCCATTTTTACCACTTTTCTATTTAATTGAACATTCTTCAATATGAGATCAAAAAGAAACTTTTCCGATGGCCAAAAAATCCAGATATAAGTTCAGATATGAGGAAAAATGTTTACCTATTCAAGTGAAGCGGAGTGTATGTACTATGTATGTTAAAAACTTTTAAGCTTTCCACTCAGATTTGTTTCATTCTTCATATATGTATGTACATAACACATTCATATTTCAACTTATGCATAACCAACATTTTCCAGCATACTTATCTGTATTTTCTCTTTTATATGTCTATTTCCATGCACGCTCATCTTTAACGTTTATCCGCTTCTCCGAAACATTTACGCAACTCAGTAATTCTGAATCAATTCGACTTTGATTATCTACTTACAAAAGGCAATAACAGCGCGCCAATTGATCGTAGTTCGATTTTATTGAAATTCGATCCATTACTCGGTGTGCCAGTACCTGCAAATCAAATCCAACAACTACCAGCAAAACAATCGCCACAAATATTCCAATTGCTGGGCAATAATCTAGCCAATCTAGGTCCTACAATCGAAGAGGACGAACACTCATCATCGGCGTCCTTATCATCGAATAGCAATAATCAATCCTTTGTTGTTGAGGCAGAAAATAAGCGTATATCGCTCGGTCTTAACCTACTGAACGAAAGCTGTGCCAACGCGAAGCAAACTTTTACTAAAGTTTCAACTGAAAAACAGCCAATTAAGGAACAGAAGCAACAACAGCAGCAAGTAGTAAATTCAAAGGTGAATTATCTAATTTGAAGTTCGCATTATTTACTTTGATAATTTATTATTTCTTTATTTGACAGAAGCATGCCAGTATGAGTGTCGACGTGATTAAGGATATGAATATCGATAACGATTGCAACAAATCATTTGAAAATTCAAAGTAAGCAAATGTTGATTTTGTTTTGTTTGGTTTGTTTTAGATATGAAACGAAAAGCAAGTCTTAAGTTCAGTCAGTTTTTTCGTTGGGATCGATAACACGGTGTACAAAATTAAGAAAACTCACGAACCTTTTAAGTAGTTTACAAAACTGTTTAGAAACTTTCTACACGCCTGAAATTTTCAACTTATTCCGAAAGAAGCCATTTTAGTATGACTTCTCGGGCTAAACAATTTTGTGAATGAGTCGTTTGTTAGGCAATTTTAAGTGTAAATATGGACTTAAAAAGAATGTTTAGAATTGTTTATTAAAGCAGAAGCTTAGCAAGAATGGGAAATTTGAATTAAATCTCAAACTTACGCCCTTTTTTCCTTTGTAATATAAACACCTTTTACTAACGGTCAAATCTTGAAAAGAACACTAAACCCTATTGGTTAGAATGGTAATATTTTTTAGGTGGAGGCAATCCCTTTTCATAATTTTACAAACAAAATGGCAAATATGGTTCAGGCATAATGAATTGAATATGTGCTTAATTAAGAATAAAATGTTAAAAAAATATCTGATAAAATGATAAAAACATAACATTGATTTAAATTTTAAAATAACAGTCAGTCGCAAGGGCCGCGTGAACGTGCCATTCGAGAGGTCCGAGTTCGAATCCTCCGGCAGCGGATTTTTTCCTAGTGTTTTCTTTTTTTAATTTAATTTTCTTTTCATGTTTGGTTTAAAAAAGAAAAATGCATATGTTTTTTAATTTCATTTAATTTTTAGAAACTTTTTTATTTACTCCTTTGATTTAATTTTCAGATTTTACTGTTTTAAGAATAAAAAACATTTTTTTTAATATCATTTAATTTTTAGATTAAAAAAAAAATTTTTTTTAATTTAATTTAATTTTTAATAACTTATTTTTTTATCTTTCTCAATTGATTTTTTTTAATTTTTTGATTTTATTGTTTTAAAAAGAAACATTTGTTTAATGTAATTTCATTTAAAAACTTATTTTATAAATTTCTCCTTTTGTAATTGATATTAATTTTCTGGCTTTATTTATTTATTTATTTATTTATTTATTTATTTGGTCTACAGAATGTTTTCTTACAGACAAATGAGAATAGAACATTTAGATATTTAAGTATGTGTGGTATATTACAGAATTGACTAATTATACATAGTAATTTATAATAATAATAATAATAACATAAAATAGCAGGTTTGGTAGCTGGCGAGGCCCAGTCTTCATTGTACTTTTGTATGCGGCGGGCGGAAAGACCTAGTTTCCGCTCCACGCTGCGGACAGCCTGTTGATCAAGGTCGGTAAGGCCGGGTTTCCGATCCATGTTCCCGAAGACATTACTTTGTATGTGTGGTAGGCGGAAAGCTCTGGTTTCCGCTCCGCGCTATGAACAAGTTGTTGATCATGGTCGGTAAGAACGAGTTTCCGATCCATGATCCCGAAGTCATTACTTTGATTGTGTGGCAGGCGGAAAGCTCTAGTTTCCGATCCGCACTGTGGATAAGCTGTTCAGCATGGTCGGAAAGAACGAGTTTCCGATCCATGTTCCCGAAGTCATTACTTTGAGTGTGTGGCAGGGGGAAAGCTCTAGTTTCCGCTCCGCGCTGTGGACAAGCTGTTGATCATGGCCGAGTTTCCGATCCATGCTCGTATTGTATTACGCGGTCCCGAAAATATACGAAGCCGATTACAATTGTACTAAGCAGTCATAGATATTGTGTAATTTATCGTTCCCGGTTAAAGATATTAATTTATTTAGTTACAAAAAAGCGAATACTTACTTCTCTTTTAATTTTTGGTTTTTGTTTTAATAACGCTAAGACCTCCTAGCTCGCGGATCTTTTAAATAAGTCTTTCGAAAGACAGAAAAGCGCTTTGAAGAAAGTTGACTGAATTGACAATTACCTAACGAGAGACTTTTTCTTTCGAAAGACTGTGGGGAGTTGAAAGGCAGTTGCCAGAATTGAACCGTAAAACTGCTTGACAAATATCTGAAGTAAAAAAGTGTTATTCCGGTTTTGTATAAACAAGTTGAGATTTTCAGGCTAACGAACAAAAGTTTATTTTCTCTGTTTCACAGTGCAATTGACCCCATAACTTTAGCATTAATATTTCACTATGAGCCTGCAGTTCTCAGTTGATAGCATATCGTCGTTTAAAGTGCAAAACCGCGTATCAACAAAATGCAAAACCGCGTATGTGAAGTTGTAGAAATTATTTTCTAGAGCGTAAAAACTCTCATATTTCAAAATGGTTCTCTTTTTTATAAAGCAATGCATCTCTGGCTAGTATATTTCAGGACGAATGGATAAGGATTGAGCCAAGAGCTTGGGTGAGCCAATTTTTGGCAGCCAATGTCAGTTACGCGGTTTTGCAGAATCACGATACGCGGTTTTGTACTTTAAATGACGATATGTATGTAGATAGCAGATTTTTATAGTTTATGCTGTTTGCACCACAACAAAAGTCTTCTTTTTTTAAACCGTTAGGGAAAAATTATTATTTACCAGTCGATAAAAATTTTGTTACTGTAGGCTTGAAGATTTCTTATTTTCTTCTGTAGTCATGCGTAGTTTGATAATTCATTCCCTGGCCATTTCGCTAAATAATATAAATAATATTCGTTGTCGCCTTTTTGGTTACTCCTTGAAAGCCCATTTCAACAATTCTTTATTTCTTTTGTTGTTACAACATAAAAATTCCCCCAAGTAGTTTTTGGCGAACGATGCTGGAATATATCTGAATTTTTCCGGTTATGTGTACCCGACTGCCGTGGGAACCACCATAAACACATCTCTGTGCGCGGTTGAATTTCTTTAATAGTGATAGTGTACACATATAGCACATTTATTAAAAAAAAGATCTAGTATAACTATTCACTCATTAAAACCATTTTAGTCATTATTAAGTTGTTTATATTTCATTTATGCCACAGCTCACAAACCGATGAGAAACAAATTAATTACAAGATGGATGAACTCGAGAAAAAAATTAAAAATGAAGTGTAAGTGCGTTTTTATGATAAATGTAATAAATTCAAGCTCAATTTAAGCACTAGCGCCACACAATTTCTTGTTATGCTAATTAGTGTAGGTGTATCTTAAGTGTTTGCAAATGTGTTGGATAAAATGTTTTCGTTGCTAAAAAAAAATATATATATCTTGCTTTATAAGGCATGTTCGACCTTGCTATTTTTTTATATATAAATAAATTTTTTCGTCGAACTTAAATCCAAAATTTCATTAATATGCATTTCCTAACATAGACTCAAAACGGAAGATATCGAAAAGAAACTAAAAGAAGCTGAGCAACGGGAGGAGGCGTTAATCAAGCGGATAACAGAAAAAGACAAAACAATAACAAAAATGACGTAAGTGCTTAATATGCTAGCGCCCACTCGCAATTTTTCTCTTCATACAATTATGCCATATTCGTAGTTTTACGAAAGGTTTATTTCCGTTATGCATATATGCATGTATAAGTATGTATGCAAAAAGTCAAATTTTGTATCTTTTTTTTATGTAGCGGTGTTATTGAAGCATACGAAAAAGCGATTGCTGAGCTAATCGCCGAGAAAGAGCAATTAATACAAAGCTACGAGAAACAACTGGCGGAGGTGAAGGCGGATCGCGACTCAAATTATCAGCATCTCACATCTCTCGAAACGACATTTGCCGATCTGCATGTGTAAGAATACAAAGCACATAGTAGTTTTATTTTATTTTTTACTGATTACTGACCTCTATGTAATCCTTTTTTCAACATTTTCAAACAGTAAATATGGCAAAAGCAAGGAGATGACACTACAGCTGAAGTCAAACGAAGAAGCTTTGGTGGCAGAAAAGCGACAAATACAGGAAAATTTGCGATTACAAGGGCAGCGTTATGACAAAATGAAGAATCATGCGATGCAACAGCTGGAAATGTAAGTACACTTGCTTCCATTTTTTTTTTACTTATACAAATATGAATGTAATAACTCTAACCGCATCGATTGTTATTAAACAGTGCCAACAAAAAGCTTGAATCGCTAACCAAGGAGCACAATATCGAAACGACAAAACTGAAAGCATTGCTCAAAAAAGAGGAAATATCACGAGCCTCAATCAACGAGCAGCTGCAACAGAAGTCGCGAGAAAATGCGGAGTTGGTTAAGATATGTGATGAACTAATTAATGGACAAGGAAGTTAAGTGGTTTGAACGCAAGGCGCCCCCCATCAAAATATAGACGCCAGCACAGCGACCTATCCACAGTGTATGTACATGTGTACTCTCGCTCGATGTACTATGTGTTTATTGTAATTGTTATGTAAGGCCAAAGAGCGAGCGAAATGGGGCATAGCGTTGCATTACATTACAATTAACCGTTAGTTAACGTTATTTAAGTTGCCTGATTAGCATGCAATGACGGTGGTGACCCGTTGCGCTTAGGAAATGCATTCATTCAGTTCGCAGTCATTCACAAACGTCTGTGTGATTAATTTAAGAAATTGCTCTCATTTTAAATATAAACTATAGTTATTAGAATTTTTTTCACTCATTACTCTCCAACGCTTACATTCACATCTAATTTTCTTCTTTTTTACTTCTTTGCTACATATATAGTAATTGTTAAGTAATTTTTTGTATGAAAATGGAAAAGGAATATGTAAGCAAATGCATTTTAAAACAACTGCAGATAACTTCAATCAGAAAACAATATACATATATACAGACATTTAATCATAAATATTACCTCGGTACATAGTAAACATACGTGGAAGGAGGCATATAAAAAATAAAATGATTATATGTTAGTTATTGTATGTAATGTAGTTGTAACTGTATACGCTCTTTACAATTTGCTTAGGTATGCTGTGAATCTACTAATATGAATTTCTCTCTTCAAGGAAAACTAACTGTAAAATCTCTTTAAATCGTAATTTGCTTGTTAAAATCAAAATGTTAAGAATTAATTTATACTGAACTGTATTAATACGTAGGCAGTTAAATCGCTTTTAGTTTTCTACATCCACCAACCGAGACTAAAATAGCAAATAATTGAAAAATAAAATCGAAATAATTTAAAAGTAATTGGCATTTTATAAATGCGCTTATAATTATTTTATTCACTTTTTTGGATGCCAAACACATTTTGCTCGAATAAAACTTGGCATATAAAAGCCGAAAATAATGGATTTAGAATTCATACAAAAGTATGGATCCTTGTTCGTAACTGCATGCTGCCGCATAAGTGCAGAGAAACGTTATCTTTTATTTCTAAACTATAATTTATGGAAGTGTTCGAATCTAGGGCCTAAATCGGAATTTTACCCAAATGAACATTTACATCAGTTATAGCTAAAAATAATACAATAGGCCTTTGCTTAAATATCGCAGTAATGCATTCACGAGCAAGGGATTATAAGAGCGCTGGCATTGTATTGAAGCAATATTCTAGATTTTTTTAAATGTGTTCATCGAATAATAATAATACTCTGCACAATTTGCAAGCTCTGCTATAAGTAATGCCACACATGGAGGGATTTGGTACGTGCATTGCATGCAGCTAATTTGATTTGCGCACAATTACTTTTTGCTGCTGTATGCTCGTATTCTCAAACATTACAATTACAAACAGTAACTCATTATATACACGCTATGTAGTCGAATGATTTTTCAGCCTTTATTTTAAAAGCTATTTTGTGGAATGTTTCGCTTTCAATTTTATCTAAGAAAAATGGAAGCAGTGTCATAGCAGCGAACATTTCCTGGTAGCGGTGGTATTAAATTAAAACTTTACTACAAACATGCTTTCTTGTTTATACTCGGTGCTAACTCTGCATCCATCGTAGGTTCGAGCATTGGAATTTATAATATGTATACTATGGATCAGTACTAGCGCCGAATGTGCATGAAAATTCATAAAAGTAGGCACTCGACCTACAAATCGCCAGTCAAACACATAAATATCGTGGTTATCAATGCAAAAGGCATATTTCGTTAGTTTGCTTCCGTGATGTATGTACCACCATAGAAAAATTCAAATCCCAATCTTAAAAATTACGGGATTTATGGTTAATAGCGCGTATTTTCATTGATTATGATATGTTCTGCATGTATTATATCTGCAACAAAACAGAACGGATTGAATGCTGCAATGCCGCGCTGCTATTTTTGTTTAACTTGTTAAGTTGACGTTATTTCTTAGTTGCTATATTTAATAGAAAATATTTCTTTTTACCTTTCGTTGCAATTGTTGATTACAAAATATCTATTCTCAAACGTATGTATAATTTTAAGATCAATGCTAAAATTTAAAAATATCTTCCAAATACATAATTTACAACGCATAAACAAGAAAAATTTAATCCTTTATAAAGTTATCTTAATAAAAAAATTAACTACTTTATTACTCTCGAAACTTGCACACACGCACACACAGCAGGTAAAATTCAACATTAAATCGTTTTTCTACACTTGTACTTACTTACATATAATTGAGCTGAGAACGAATCGTATCTACCTTTCTATAATGCAATTCGTTGCAATTTATATAAAGTAATAAATACAAGTGGAATTCGTTCTTGGTTGGCATTGCATAAATGGCCCTTTTCGTTAACTCATCTCATGCTGTAGTATTAAAATATGTAGAAATAAGATACGTAATGAATGCGTTGCTTATCAATAATCAAAGAATATCGCATCCATTTGCCTCGAAACCAAAATAATTAAACTTCACTCAAAATTCTGATTCTGGCAAAATTAGTGCAAAAGAAAATTAAGAATCAAAAACAAATATTTTTTTAAGAAACTAACCTTTATAAGTAACTAAATACATATGCATTCGTTCACAACTGCATACAACCATACACACCTACATAAATACGTATAATTCAATACAAAACAAACTCTTCTATAAGATTTTGCATCAATCCACTTATGTTACTTATGGAATGTTTTTGGGTTGATGGCTGTGAGGTGCAGAGTCTATTTATTCTCTTGGCAATCGTACGGGGTGAAGAAGTGTAGCAGATGAAGGGAAAATGACTTGTATTTAAGTATTAAATAATGAAGAAAAAATACAATATACATACATATAACTGAATTGCACATTGTAGTTGATCTAAGAGTGACATACATACATAAGTTTAAAGAGAAGTTGATTTAACCCTGAATGATATTATAAATCATAAAGAAAATATAATATTAATAAATACTTATATACAATGGAATATATATGTACTGGGACCTTTTTTATAACAATACAGACATTTGAAAGGTGGGTTAGTATGTTTAAAGTCCTTAAGACTAATTGTCTTTTTATAAGATGACTTTTCACACTGCAAGTTTTTACCTGGAATATTTTTCTCGAAATGTATTTTCATTTTCCATTCCTCCGCGCTATACACCAGCACAGGCATGGTGAGTGGCTTATAGAGTATGATTTGTGTACGCAGCGTCTGTTAATCAGTAGGTGCGGCTGCAAGCGGGTGTCTGGAGCTCGCGGCTCGCTATATACACGTGTACGCTGGTTTTGGGACCCGCTACGTAAAAACAGGCTCCAATGAAAAAGAGACACAAAGCCTTGGATTAGAACCGCCCTTTTGATGACGACCAAGGCAAAGTTTAAAGGACTACGATTTGAGGGCATACACCTGGAATGTCCGGACCATTCATGGGTCCTCAGCCCAGCTGGTTGATGTCCTCGTAAGGACAAAAGCTGACATCATGGCCATTCAAGAAATACGTTGAGCCGGGCAAGGCAAAAAATGTCTGGTGCCTTGCGACGTCTACTACAGCTGGCATGTAAAGGAGCGCAAGTTCGGTGTTGATTTTGATGCGAGATACTCCGTCGCCCAGTACTGTCGTTCACACTGGTGGAAGAGCGTGTCTAGCCACAATCCGCATTAAAGCGAACTCTTGTAAGAACAAGAATGGCGATACAGTGATGAATGTCCAGAACGTACTTAAATTCTGGAGGGAGTACACAAGTCGAGAATTTCGTTTACTTGCGAACCAGCATTAACACCGATAATAACTTCAGCAACAAATTTCAACGCAGAATCATTGGACTGATTAGGCAATTAAGGAGCCCTCTCGTACGAAAACCACACTATAAGTCACTTATCATGAGGGCTCTTGGAGTATTCGAGAAAAATATTTTGCGGAAGAATTACGGGTCTTTACACGTTGGCGATGGCGAGTACCGCAGACGATGGGACGATGAGCTGTATGAGCTTTACAACGACATAGACATTTTGCAGCGAATTAAAATTCAGCGGCTCTGCTGGCGTGGCCATGTTGTTCGAATGAACTCCGACTCTCCGCTAGTGGTAGCAGAGGAAGAGGGAAGAAAGACCAAGTGGAGAAGGACCTAGCTTCACTTTCCTTCAAAAAATTTGGCAAACGTTCGAAAATTGCCTTCGATATCCAATATGAATATAGACCTAAGAACGAACTTATAACCAGCCGTAGATTTCCAACGTTCATAGAATATTGGAAATACACTCGAGCTCGAAAAAAAATTAAAGCCATAGTAACAAGAGAGAGAGTGAAATTCAGCTCATTCACGAAGGGAAATATAAGACAATAGCGAAGGAAAAATACATTGGATAACGAAGGTTCCGATTTTCTGGAGAATGGCCTAGTTCTCGAATCGAATACTAACCTATTCCACATTAGTTATCGAAGGTGCGACTCGAAAAAATGTATGTATGTTTTCCAATAATTTACGAATTGTTAACCAATCCCGATATTTATTGGGTTGGCATTTCCAATTGGGGTCAGTTGGGCATAGAAGAGAAACGACTGGCGTGCTTTGTTGGACTCGGCAAAAACCGCTTAGGCGGTTACAGTGCCAAATAAGAGAGAGAACTTTACTCCTCAACTGCCTACTCAGTCCAAAGCATTGTATAGGCTCATGATACAAAAAAGAAGGTAGGTTCAATAAACAACTTTTGACGGATAATAAAATTTTTTGAAGTTTCATAAATTGTGAGTATTACCAACGGCCTTGCCACTTTGATAATATTAAAACAATAAATCGGAGTATTTTCTTTCCCATATTTATACCAATGTAAGATTTCAAAGCAAAAACCATTATTAGTGCTTGATACTTTTTTTTTACTTACGTGGTTCGCACCTTTTTTTATTAAAAATATTTAAAATGTAAACTCTTAAAGGAGACTTCACCGTAATTGTTCTTTTTATTTTGTAATAAAAACCACGCGCGCCTTATTCTGTTATTTTTTTGTTTT
>NW_016162388.1:9760-43464 GCF_001687245.7 Rhagoletis zephyria | reverse complement strand
TTATCGGCAGTGAAGCATGCCACCGTGCTGCACAAGTCAACCGCTTGGCATATGGCATGCATTTTTGCGGTACGTTTGCAGCGGCACCTTCTACATACATATGTATATATGTATGTACACTGATAGGAAAATTCACATAGAAAGTCTGCGTTGCGCCACATTTTGCCACATTTCTTGATTGCACTGCATGCTCCTTTTATTTTGCCTATTCCATACAATTTCACTTCTTTTTTCCCTTTGCCACTAATTGAATTAGGCGTCGGTTCGTGAAATTGCGAGCATTTGTCTTGTACTTTTTGGCTGTTCTATTTTTGGGATAACTTCAATTTCTTATTTTTTCTCGTTGCGCCTACACAGTTTTTAATTAGTCACGAAATCGTAAAGTTCTAGTTGCTACGCTAAACGGCCAACTACTGGTGCTTATTTGGATCTTTCAGAGAATCATATGTGGCACATAATTTTAAGAAAAAAGTATAAAAGATCTGTACCATTCGCCCGATTTTCAAAAATGAGATGTCAAATTAAAGCCGTTGGTCTGTAGATATGCAAATTAGTTTTAGTTTTTCGAAAATAGTTGCCACTTGTTGAAAAATTGAATTCAAATTATTTAATAATTAATGCCATCAAATCCGTACCGTTCGTTCGATTTTCCAAAATGAGGCGTCAAACTAAAGCCTGCAGATGTGCAATAAGGTTTTACTTTTTTGAAAAGAGGTGAGACCTTTTAAAAAATTATATTCAAATTATTAAAAAAAAATAAACAAGTTGTTACAAAATGGGTATTAATCGAAATGGTTTTGAAAAGCTTTGTTTCTTAGCAGAACTATATGAGGGTTGCCACCTGCTTAAAAAATCATATTAGGTAAGAGAAATATGTATCACCATATGGGTGCCAAACGAAAGGAGTTTCAGAAAGTAGTAGTTTGAAAATATTTTGAAGAGGGTTGCCACATGCTTGAAATGTCGTATTTAGTTTACTTATACACAAGTTATACGAGATATCAAAATATGGATGTCTAACGAAGTAGTGTTAAGAAATCTTTCGTTTGAACGCTAAGAATATTTTTGAGGTGTTGGAAGAGGGTTGCCATCTGTTTAAAAAGTTAAATTCAAATTGTTTTATAAGTTAAATGAATTATTAAAATATGGTTATCAATCGAAGGGGGTTTGAACATTTTTTATTTCTGAGCTGTGTTTAGCGGAGTTGCCATATGTTGGAAAATTTAAATTCCACTTAATTCATCAGTTAATTGAGTCCCCGGCGAAGGAGAGTTAACAATGATTAAGCTTCAAAATACTTTTGAGGAGGGCTGCCACCTGTTTCAGTTAACTAATTCAAAAAGTATATGAAATATAAAAATACCGTAGTCAAACGAGAGAATGCTAAGAAATCTTTAGTTTGAACATTTCGAATGTTTGAAGAGAGTTGCCACGTGTTTAAAAAACTACATTCAAATAATTCATTAAGGTGGATGAATTTCTAAAAGATGGGTATAAATCGAAATGGGTTTGAAAGGGATTCATTTCTGACCTTTATTTAGGAGCGTTGCCATTTGTTGGAAGTTGTGTATCACAATGTCAGATGAAAGAGATTTAAGAAGATTTTGGTTTGAGAATACTTTTGAAAATGAATTTTAAATGAGACGTCAAATTGGAGGCCTTAACCTATGGATGTATGATAAAGTTTTTTTCATAACTTTATTCACCGGTATATGTAAGAGATTTGAAATTCGATGAAAATAAAAACATGCACTATGCGAGACTGCTGTTCACTCAGAAACGCCTGCACGGATTTGATGAAATAAGGCACTCGGATTTCTTATAACTCTGACTAACATTTGGAATATTTTTTCAAGTTTTTGAAATTAAGTTTTGGGCGTTTTAACGCCATGCGGGCTCACTAGTTTTATATGCGCTCAGTTCCGGGTCTTAACCCTGCAAGCTTGGGTACAAAAAGTTTTAATTTCTGCGCTACTTATCTGGCTTAATTCGCATTTATCTCACACTTATCTTACCGAAAAATTCGCATCAATCGCAAGCCAGTGAATTTATAAATATGTATGGCTAATTTATAAAAAAAACTCACACTGCGACAGTTCAATCGTGAAATGTTCTCCACTTGTAACTTGATATTCGTATTTGTCTGAGTAATTTTCAACCGCAGCACACAAAAGTCACGTAATTAATTTGTAAGTTCACACTACCCGCGAAAAACCGCTCCCACCAAATGCCTCTGAAACCACATTTGAATTTGTATGCTCGTATATGGGTGTGTGTACAAATAAACAACTAATAAGTAGACCAAATTAGTGGATAACAAATTTTTATTCAAGCAAATTGCAGTAGCCGGTAATCCAATACCAAAGCGGCTGCCGCGCTAAGCTATGCAACGATACAACTATTCGGACGTGAAGTCACAACCAAACGATGCATAATTGCAAATTACGACAAGCAACTAGAAAATATCACCACAGCAACAACAATTCAAAATGCAATGCACGAAGTTACATGAATACGAAATATATCCACAGAGAGAAGAAGTAAGCAGTGCAGCGGAAAATGCGCTACTGCATAATTAGCAATTCGATATTGATAATAAAAATTGCAATATAACTAAAACATCAAAAATAGATAAACAATTTGTAGTATAACAGATACACCGAATGCTAATTTTGTGATCGTTAAAATAAATACGAAAATCTGCGGCATGCCACAAAGTAAATAAATGCAAGGCAAAAAGTCTAAGCTCAGAGTGCGATACACTAGATAATATTGCATAATAAATTTTCGCTGGATTGCGGTTTGGATAGCACCTAAATTATATAACAAAGCAAAGCGTATGAAAACCAAGTAAATCATATATTATTATGTGGCGTGCAATCGCGGTGGCAGCCGCCATGGCAGACAATGCGGAGCCGCAGCCAAAGCCACGCAAAGTTGCAAAAAAAAAACGTGAAATACAGAATAAAAGATATCAAACCCAAAACAAAATAGCGCAAATAAATGAAAAAAAAAAACAAATTAAGTGCGTCGTTGGGGTAAAGCGTCGCTCACGTATCGACACATATGGCCAATCAAGTAGGCAGTCGGCGCACTAACCCACCAACGTCCATCCGCATGAATGAACGATTGAATGCGGCGTTGACAAGCGAGAAAATGTCACTCCCGACGCGTGTGGGTACAGTGAGGCTGGAAAAAATTTACTTAAAAAATTAAATTTGCTTAAAATAGATTGGTTTGAATTTTATTAGATAAGATTTTGGCTAGAACCAGGGTTGCCACTGTGGCAAATTCTTACCAAAATTGGTAAAAAAATCGGGATAAAGTAAAGGTAAAAAGGTATATTTCTTTTCATTTTGGTAGACTTTTGTTGAAATATTTTGTTTGAAAACCAATTAAAACTTTTCGTTCCTGCTTTATTTTTCGTAGTTAATTAGCTTTAATGCACACTTTTTATATACAAATGCACATATGTGTAAATGTATATCGATAAAAGGCGAATATATCGTGTTCCACTCAAAATTCATGTACTTGAATCCTGAAGAGCTTTTGACCCCCTAAATATTTTCTAATGATTCTTTATATAAAAGGAAAAAATGGGCAGCTAGGTAATTACACACTATGATTGTTGGCAAAAAAAAAATCAAAAAACAACGCCATTTTTTATCAATGGAAATTGTTAAATGAAACAAAAAACGGTAAAAGACCAGCGGCAAAAAAAAATTTAAAAAAAAATCAACGGGAATTCTTTTGCTACACATTGTTGTCATAATAAAATTCCATGGGCTATAAGACTTCATACCTTAAATTGTTCTAAAAATTCAGAGTGAAAAGTTCGAAATTTAAGCGAAAATTTTTTTTAATTTTTCTAAATGTTGTATATACATAGCTTGAATCCTTGATTCTTTATGCATAAAGCGCAAACAATATTCTTATAAAAATTACCCAAAAATTTTTACTTGAAAAACATTGTGAATATTAAAAAAATCACAGAGCGGTTTTTGAGCCACTGTATTTATCCAGTTGAAGGTTTTTTAAATGATGAATTTTTGTTGCCTTTAATTTCATCACTTTCGCTTTTGGTTGAAGGAAACTGAGAAGATGCCATTAATATGATCTCAAATACGATATCATTATTTAAATAAAAAGTTCTTTAAAAACAATTTTTATTGAAATAACTAAAAATACAGAACAAAACTATAATTTTTTTTTAATAACTAAAAAAAGTTATTGGTAGATATTTCCCAGATTTGCCAGATTTTCTTTAAGCGGATGATAAGTATTTTTTTCGTCAGTGGCAACTCTGGCTAGAACGCTATTTAGGACATGTGATTCGAATGGTGGTCCGAGGAAGCGAAGTCTGAGCCTGCTAAGGACTTCACAACGGCACATAATGTACTCTGCTGTGTCCCATTCCCGTCAGAACAAGCAACACCCGGGTTTGATAAGTACTTTATTACCCTTTACTGACCAGTAAGTAAGCCTTTAAAAATTTTCAATTTGTGCCTTGTACGGTCGCATTGCTGATATTTCCGGGATGGAGGATTTAAAATGTCTATTATTTTCCGCATTTTCCTCAGAATTGTTGCTCCCGCAATTTTTTTTTTAGCATGAATTCTTCCACAAGGCGGGCGCAGGATATGTTACGATGGGTTTGGAAATAGTTTCGTACATCCATCTAGACAATTTTCGTTTAACGTCCCACCTAAGTAGTTTCAGATTCCACGAGAGCTTGTTTACAAGGATAACTCCCATACATTTTCTTCTTAAAGGAAGACATATTTTCACAGGCCCCGAAATTCGCCTTTCCCTGCGCATCCGAAAGTCGAGAAAGGAAACCAGGAAAACTGAAACATGGCGCCTAGGGAAATGCATGAGAAGGTGGAACACCTGTTGTGATTGAGTTTGAATGCAGTCATATATGGTGGTTAAGCAGGTAGTTATTAGGAAAACGGAATAAAGCGGGTCAAAAAATTTGAATTGATTTACGCCCATATTTGGATTGTGGAAGTCCGCTAGTCGTATTGATCGAATTAAGTAAAATAAAAACAATAAAAGCAAAGAGTTTAATCATATCGCATTTTCCCTTTTGTTTTGTCACTATCTCTCCACTGTGTCCATGCGTTTTGGTTTTATTTCTATTCGTCAAACAGTCTAAGCCGCCAACCAAGTCTAGGTTTTATTTAAGACAAAGCTGTCGCTTGGTTTGCACGACGCCATATATGGCAGGATGTCTGGTGTAAGCCCAAGTCGTTACTATTGGAGCGCGTAAAAAGAAATACATAAATACTATATCGACGTACGTACCATAAAAATTGTGGAGACATGATACCTGTGTAGAGATTTCAACGATATTGTAGTAGTAATTTTATTTTTATTATTGTAAACAATTGTTGTTAGTGTCATACTTACTACGTGCATCCATAATGCAGTTAAAAACAACATTTAACTGTGCATTTGTCAGCCATTCCCATTCATTGATTGACTGACTGACTCTGTGGCGATTTAAAAGCGTTTGACTCTGGTTGGCACTTGAGCGAACTTAGCTGCGTGATTTTACGGTGTGGGCATGCGCGTGTTGCATGTATGTACATATGTAGATATATACATATATTTTTTAGTGCTTCTCCTCTTTGCCACTGTATGATTTTGAATTATTGTCCCTGATTAAGATTTCAATTGCCAGCAATAAAAAAAATTTAAATTTGATTTTTTACGATCGCTTAAATTGCGGGAAAATAAAGAAATACATAAATGTAAAGGAGCAAATAAAATTGTTGTTTATGTGCTCTGGTAAATATAACTGTTAGGTCTGTTTGCTTGATGCGTTTTTAGTACTAAGTTTTGAATTTTTTACAAGTTTTTTATTTTTTTATTTTATTTTGTTTTTGTTATTGAGTTTGTATGTTTGTTAACTTTCAGCCTTTGAACCCATTTTTCTGACTGAAATCAAACCTGAAGACATATTTGAAGACATCTGGTATCCTGATGCTTATGATTTTAGGATTCCCAATTATTTAAAACAAAAGCTATTACAGGAGTACGTGAAATGCTGTCTCTGTCCCTTATTATACATGTGGTCTCAAAGCCTGCAATGACCCGTCAAAATACCTGTAATAATTCGTAGTCTCTCCATGCAGAGGTTTAAAAGTAGCCTATATCTTTTTAAATTGTACCCCCTAATAAGCTCTTCGCTTGACGAAGTCCCGTGATGTTTTGCCACTGCAGTACAGCAGCCAGTCTTGCTAGCTGATCACCTTCTTCATTTCATTCGACAGCCATGCGCGCTGGTACCCATACTAGTTGGATAGTATCGCGCCCAGCAAGGGTATTCAGCTTCTCGATGCACTTCAGGACCAAAGAGGATTTGACCTCGAAGGGCAAGAAAGCATAGACTGGAATATGGAAGATGCTTGCAAAGGTTCCCAAGGGTACTGACAGTTTCAGTCTAGGGCCATGTACGCCTGCTCCAATACCCGCAGAGGTCTTGTACCACTGTGTTGTGCTCATCTGGACATGCCCCTCCAAGAAAGAGGTACCCCAGGTCGCCTTGCTGTATCTATTGACTTTTAAGCTTCTTTCTAAGCTCACTAATATATGCATATATTGTCCCTATTCTTGGGCTATAGGGTCTTACCGTTGCCAAATCCCTATCTCGCAAAGTTTAGGAGAGTTCGCTTTGCCATTTGCCTGTTCAATTGTAATATGCAGAGGCTCCAGTACAAGGACTACTTCCAGCGCTGCCGTCGGACATGTGCACATAGCCCCCGTGATGTAAACAGACACCACACGTTGAATATTGCCGTTGCCAGAGTAGTCCTGGGTACCCAAGCCACAACCCGATAGGTTACTGTTGGTCGTACAATCATGATGTACATTCATTTTAGGATCATTGGGTGCATCCGAAGGTCTTCACCACTGGACGTTTGTACATAATCAGCGCTCTCGCAGCCCTGGAAGTGACCACCTCAACAGAAGTTTGAAGTCGAGGATAAGACACAGATACTTAACTTCTGTGACGACATTGACCGCGACCCCATTCAAGTGTAAGTTCCTCATCCCCTCGAGAATAATTTTCCTAGTAAAAGGGACAATGGCTGTCTTAGAGGGATTAATATTAATTAAACTATGACTTAAGTCGACTTCTTTTTTGTTGAAATTACTGTACCTACAATATGTATGTATGTGCTATAATTAGTGGAATTTATGGAGATATTATTGATTAAATACGTACCATATTATTTGAGCAAATTATTTAATTTTAGAAATCGTTTAAGTTTTTAGTCAAAATCTATCAAACTTATCAACAATTTATTTTAGTAGAAATTTACGTCCGTGCCGAAGCCTCAGGTCACCGCCATCAACCTTATTTAACTAACATAATCGGGGACACCACGCCGGTGGCTCACTTGTTCAATTCAACTGCGTCGACTATTAAACAATTATTGTAGACGTGTTACGTGCCAATGGATAAAGGAAGGAAGAAGAGCATCAAATTTATGCGTATTTCGCGGAAATTATTAAATTTACGGGCTCTTCCGAACAGACCAATACCGTAATTTCTACGATTTTTATTTTTACAAACCCTCGAGAGTTAATTTTTTTATTTCATTCCAACATTAAAACTTTACTCTAACCCCAACAAGTTTAGTGTGCACCGAAGCAACCGGCTCTCATAAACAAATATTTACCACTAACTGTGTAATTGCATAGCAAGGAATAGGTTGTTAGGTTTTCGTACCTGTGGCGCGCACCAAAAATTTATGGCTACATTTAAGTCGACGAAATGCACTTAAAAGCGAAGCAATTTAATTTGTGCTCGTTCTACTATAAGCTCTGGCCAGTTAATGTGCTGAGTGCCCTCGAGTCAACCAACTCATCCGACTCCACATTTGCAAACGGCTTCCATAGTTGAAGCAAATGTGGTTAATGTGATTTGTATGTATGTATCTGTTTAGTGCGTAATATTACCGCTTGTTGCACCACATTACTAAAATATGTGGCAGTTAGCGATAACGCAAATGTGTGCACTTAATTTTGCTTTAAATTTCCTTCGACTTGGATGCGACGACCCAAATGTTTGGGCGGCAATTGGCGGAAGTGCAATGCTGAAATATTTAGAAAGGACGAACTGGTCAGCGCGAAGTTAATTGAAGGTGTTGTACGCAATGTGTGCTAATGTGCTGCTAGATTAGCGAAATAAAAGCGCGCGCTCAAGGTGCTCTGGTCGCTAGTAGCGCAGAGATGTGGGATGGTGTCAGAGGTAGTGACTAGCGTTTTGTAAATGCCAATTACTGTTTTTCTGGTATAGCGAATGCACTGAGAAAAGGATGGAGTAGAAAAATAAATTTTAAAGCTTTTACATTTTATAAGTTCTAAAGAATGGATCGTTGAATTCACTACAGTGAAATGAAATAAAATATTTGAGAAAACATGCGGCCAAGGAAGACTTAACCCACCAGCACCTGGATAGAG
The DNA here is from genome assembly GCF_001687245.7 of Rhagoletis zephyria. Lineage (NCBI taxonomy): Eukaryota > Metazoa > Arthropoda > Insecta > Diptera > Tephritidae > Rhagoletis > Rhagoletis zephyria. The sequence continues at coordinate 34,989 of NW_016162388.1, read as the reverse complement.
ATCTATTATTGTGAATATTCATGCTGCTTTAACGACCTTACCTACACTAAAGTATTCGGGTGTTGAGGATTTCGAGAAATTCGTTTAAGTCAGTTTAGTAATGTTAAGTGCTGTTTTAATCCAGCTTCAAAGGCAAAGAACTGGTTAATGTTTTTGGGAAAGCTTTCAAGTTCAATGATGCCTGTAGGGGCCAGAATCTTTCTTCGAATTGTCCAAGGAATCAATACACTACAACAATATTAAGAAGATTGGGGAAAAATTATATTTATTGCCCAAAAGGGCCAATGAAATCTAAGAAGTTTACAAGCTCTTCTCAAAGGAGCTTTGGGGGCCTCGAAGAACTGAAATAAGAGGCTATAAGTGCACTTAAAGGGTACGTTCCGACTATATAAATCGAGGGCTGATGAAATTGCTGTGAAATATTTTATGCAGGGTTGTATTTATTTTACTGAATCTCAATTAAATTAAAACTTTCTTAAAGTATCAACGTTGTGATACAAGATAGACTAAGATTAAAGCGCCAAAAGTTCTAACCTCTACGTAATAATAAAAGGTATCGTGAAATTAAATAGTCGGTGCTTTCAGTTGGGATATAGCGAATGCCCAGACCATGCAAATTCAGGTATAAAACACTAGGAAGACAGTTAGCACCACAACTAGCGCATCTATCAGGAGCCACTGCTTATGTATATAATTCATTTGGAGATAAAAAAAAAACATACTTAATAAAAGAAAATAATTAGAGAGATGTCTTATCATACCAGTACAGCTGTAATACTACTGAATACTGTTGTATTTTTTCCAGTGTAATTACACCTAGAATAAGCAGAAATTGCGCTATTTTTGTTACATGCTTAGTTAATATGTATGCGAGCGTTGAGCGAGGTCTTTAACCGTTTAGCTATTAAAATGCCATAAATTTGTTGGACTGCATAATTAGAAAGCAAGCAATTGACTCATAATTTACTAGGTGAAATTTATTGAGGCGCAGTTTAACAGAACAAAATTGTATATATACAATTGTACTTGTAATGATTTAGTCCACCTTGAACAACTCGTACAATAATGAGTGAGAGAGACGATTATCAAGATACTTTATAGTGAAAAAACTTGGTAGTCAATATTTCCTGTAGCGAAAATTTAAGTAACCTAAAGAACAGAAACGAAACTATTTTCACAACATGCGGTTAAGCGAATCTTATCTTATATGCAATGCAGTCAGAAAAAAAATTTGTTAAAATCAACGCGATATTTAAGCAACTTAAAACTTGCACATTATTACCCTGGAATTTAATGGACTATGTACTTGTACAATACACTATTTTAGCATTAATCACAAAATAATATTTTAGAAAGTTTATCCAAACAAATATTTTACTCCCCTACATTCCGGTAAGCCGTCAAGCTGTCAATTATCATTAAGTGGCGCCATAGATCTTTAATTGCTGATGCAGTTGCTTCGCCTAATTCGCCTAAAGTCTTAATTAATCAAAATGTTGACAATCAATTTTTGCTACACTCGTAATTGTTGTTGTGCGCATTGTTGTAGCCGCCTATTTGGCCAAAAATGGTGATAGCGAAGTACATACCACTAAATTTTTCAATTCACTTGTTTGCCGCATTTTTTCGTTGATGACTTTCGGAAAAATTTGTGGCACGTTCAATTAAAAGTGAATAAATGCAAAGAACCAAAAATGGGCAATGGACATGAGCATTTGACTTCGAGTCGTGTGGTAGGTACTCATAGTATACATATAGTTTAAGCAAATGTTGTTGGTGGAAATGCGGCTACCAAAGTTGTGGAGTGCATAGTTCGGTTTTTGTTTTTGCTGTGTTTGTTGCCGCTGGTGGTGCAAGTAGTACTACAACGAAAATAATTGAGTAGCGCACAGCAGTTGTTGTTGTAGTTATGTTCGTATTTTCGTGCTATTCGTTGTTGTGGCTACCCCCCCTTTTTTGACATTTTCGGTTGTTGTTTAGGAAAAAACGTGCCAACAGCTCATTAGTGGCACATTTTTCAGCGGACAACGTCAATCGCCAGCTCAGTTAGTGGTTGTTGCTTGCAAAACCAAAATTTTCATGTTTTGCTGTTCGGATGTTTTTTCTTAATTGCCTTTTGCCCTTTTTCCTAGCGAGGAGGACACGCGTCACTGACATTCTTTTGTCCAGCTGTTGCAACATCTCATACATTTGATGCAATTAAGGTGGCAACGTAAAAAAATTTAAATACGCCTCCTTTTTTACTTCGATTCACAATCGATTTAGGGCAGTGCTACTTCCCGTCAAACGCGTCAAGGTGCAATGTGTAGCAAACGAATTAAGTTCAATACGAACTTGTGCACAACTCATTGTTGCAACACATTGTTGTCTTTGGGAAACACATCGTAACTGAGCTACAGCGTCATGGTTACCTCGCGTCGTGCCACCCTTCCCTACTTCGTAGTTGAAAGTCGTAATGTGTGCTTTAGTGTCCAACTTAATGCTTAATGATGCATAAACAGTAACACCAGCGTTCAATAAGCAAAACGATAGCCAACGACTGCAGCCAACACGATCAACTTTTGACATTTCACAGACAACCGTTAAGTGCTGGCACTCTATAATTTTCTATGTATGCATGTACAAGTAACCCCATGCATGTGAGTGAGTACTGCGCTAAATGTTTTTGTTTGCTTCGTTGCATTTGTGTGATATGTCAAAAATAATTGGGCAGCACGCCTATGTTTATGCTTCTACAAGCGTTGCGCGCGCTGTCCGGTTGGTGATGAAGATTATGCAACTCCAGCCAGATAGATGTAAATATAAAAAACAGCGACGTGCTTGGCGCCAACTTGCAACAGTTGCTTATTTCTCGTCATTTGCGCTATGATCGAAAATGGCAAGAAAACATTTAAATTTAATTTAATTAAAAAAAAATATATTCATTTTTTTCTTAACTAGCGTTGACATGTGATAAACAAAACTGGAGTTTTGGCTACAAAATGGTTAAATATGTTGCAACAGCCATTAAGATATGCGCATAAATCAAAAAAGCAGTTGACACTCCAGATTTAAATTTTAATTTGTTACGTCTGTGAGTGAGTTATTAATTTGTTTTCCAGACGATTAAAATGATAAGGCAACCAAGTTACATACATACATATGTACATATGTACATATGTATGTATGTGTGTATGTATATTAAAAAAAAAAATATGTAAAAAAAAGTTAAAAAGCTAAATACTAAAATGCAAATCAATAAAATAAAATAAATAAAAAAAATTTGCTCTCCACAGTAAACCAAGTTTTCTGTGCTACGTAAATATGTATACCGTGCGTTGCTATAAATTTAAGCTATTAAAAACATAGTGTGTACCAGGTTGACCGAGCTTTGCTCAGAGCGCATATACTTTTTGAAGCTTTCAAGGTTTGGGTATCAGATAAGGGCTTTAATTTAATAATAATTATTTAACATTACTCATATTCAGTACTCGTTTTCGTACAAATTATGCCAATAAAAAAAAAGTTTCGATGCGTTGATATTTTAGCTTCTTTTAGTCTTCAGAACTAAAGACGAGCAACCAAATATATTATGTTGTGATAGACGAAGGGCAGGGTTCAAATGTTTTCTACGATCTGAGAATCAAACATCGGCTCGGACCTCTACCATGTGGTAGTCAAGATTCACGTGCACCTCTACGCTTTCAGCAATGTAAGGAAAGCTCAACGTCGAAAAGCCGCCATCACAACAGACTACCAGTATCATTGACACTCTCCTCGCACACTTAATCTCTGGGGGCCAAGGTGACCCGCCATAAGCGTCAACTACTGCGGGTCAGCATTTTATATGTGGCGTCTAAAGTCTCTTGAGTGGCTTTAAACCTTTGTCGATTACAAAGCCGTTTTTGACAGCATGAAAACAGCTGAAAGGAATTTTCCAACCTGTTTGATACGTATATGGGTGCCCCTTTCTGGTCTGGAGATGAATGATTACGAAGCGGTTTATCTCCTGTCATCCAGCTCCAAATCCAGCGTAAAATCACTCTTTCTTACTCGAACAGAATCCATATTCTATAAGTGCTGGCAAAGGGCACAGAAGCATTGAAAATGACAACCGGATGTTATATTTTGATTCAAAAGGTTGTTATACCTATGTATACAAGATGGAAAGCTGAGAAATCAGCGAGAAACCTGGTTTGAATCCATACAACAACAAAGGGTATGTACTTATGTTTTTACAAAATATTGAGTAAATATGTTTTCATGTACATATATAAACAGTGGTGTAACTCATGTACATACATACATATGCCTTGCTCGATAGCTGCAACTTTATCTTGCAAATGTCCGTACGAGTTTCATCGATGCCTAAATGTTGCACGACTACGCCACCTTGTGTGTGTTTGTGCTTAAGGATTTAGGCGCCAAAGTGACACCTAAGGTGGGCGACTTATCAACTTATCGGCAACGCAGCGGTGGCGACCGGTTATGAGAAAAACTGTTGTATACACAAAATGGAACAAGCTGATAAGCTTGATGGGCGAGTTGACCGGTAGTTGGGCGACTACATAGAAACAAATTTAAGAGTATTGGAAAGTGGACTGTGGCAGGCAAGACAACAAGTTCTGGCATTTACATACATAAACACACACATATTTATATCCATGTACATGTACATATATTTTACCGAATTTCGCGCTATGCAAAGCTAAAACATGAAAAAAACACATTGATAGTTTAAGCCATAACTAAACAATTTCCAGTTAAGTTCTATTACTACGTACCCTATGTCGTTCACTGTAATGAAACAATGAGCAGACAATACCTTTTTATGAAAGTATCAAACAGCAATGAAAATGTCTCAAACGTACTAATCCCATATCTGCAACATGCTTACACTCTGTGAAAGATTATACACAGAGTTATGACTACACAGTGGCAGTAGTAAAAGTGGCTAGAAAGTGTTTCTCAGAAAAGGCTTCCGGATCAATAAAATTGCGCGCGAAGTTAAGAAAAAAGGAGGGAGAGAAATCGCCGAGGACACAACAGTAAATAAAAAAGCTAAAGAAAAAAGCAATATAAGCGAAAAGAGGAGAATAAAACCGTTCAATCATAAAAGCCTGAAGTGTCGGCTAAAAAGTTAAAATGTGGCTTAGACGCCAGGCGAATTGGCCCATCTCACACCATCACCATGCCCTGAAAGATACTAAAAATATTTGTTGCCGGAAAATTTGTGGCGCGGCAGCAAGAACTAAAATAATAAATGATAGTCGGTTGGGGCAGAGAAAAAGCACTGCTGAGAAAAAGCAAATTGGAGATGGGTGGCAGTAAGGCGTGCGCTTGATGGACCAAAATAGCGATACAAACAAATCAGGTCAACAAACGATTTATGCACGCGAAAGCTAGCAAATATAGAAAAAGTATAGTATGTATGTATGTAGTGAGAAATTCAAAGCGGATAGAAGTAGACTTGAACATTAGCGTTACGGTCGGTGCCAAAAACAATAAAACAAGACATAAAATAATCAGACAAAATAACGCATAGAAATGAAGAAATCTATATAAATGTATGTATGTATGTAAATACGTAAGTAAATGTGGACTGACCCAGCTAATGGCCGAGCGCTTGTCCAGACATAAGCAACAACAACAGTAGTGCCGGTAAAAATCAGAAATGAATGGAAATGAACAGAAAATCAGCAAATCGCTCTGACGCCAGAAAATGTTGATGGGCACGAAAGTCAATATGTTATACATATAATATCTACATATGTACATATGTATATCTACCTATATGTACGTTAGTAGTACATATGTAAGTATATTTAGACTTGAATTTCGAATATATGGCAATTTTTTTACCCACAAATAATGGCTAGGCGTAGACAAATGAATTGGTTTCGGATTTGAAAATTTTCGCTTGTGAATATCTAGACGTGGCGGTAATAGTATTTTGAGAACTGGCAGTAGACATTAAAAGTCTGATAGTTTTAGTGATGAGATGCTAGATAATTATAGCAAACTACTGCAAATGGAATAAATTAATTGACTAAAGTGGCATAAAAACGGCGGATTTGAATATTATTCAGGCCGATACCGAACAGAAACTCCCTGAGAGTTTTCTCCCTTTTCCCTTTTTTCGTATCATGAATAAAAATTCTCTGAGCCGAAATTTACGGGGAAAATGCTACTCCCTGGGAGTTAATAATTCGAGGATTAACAAATTCCTGGAGAACGAACTCCCCGGGAGTATTCATAATTGGGCTGATTGACTCTGAAAGAAAGCAATATTTTTGGTGCGCAGTGCTTTTACAACTCTTATTGTAAGCTTCAATACACCGCCCAGACTGGCATATGTCCCGAAAAGATGACCAAAAATATTTTTTTTTTGTTTTTATTGCGGATTCCTGTAGAATATCCATCTGATAAAAATGATTTTCGGGAAGATTTTTGTTTAAGGCGACAAACGCCTAAAAATGGACGACAGTTAATCAAACGCACATTTTTTTGTGGATTTCAGCAGAAAATGCCTTCAATAACAACATTTGTTCCGCAAATTTGTTCAAATCGAAGAATCTTCTAGAAGTGGGCATGACAACTCTTTAAATAAACATGTTCGAATAAGAATATATTCTGTAGGTAACCACAAAGCAAACATTAACAAAAGATTTATAAACGAAAACTCAAAAGCGACACCTCGTTCTACAGCACTTATTCTTCGTTGCTCTCCGCAGACACGGCTGGTTTTAAAAATTCTAAAATAGCCCTGCAGGAAATGTATCAAACTATATGTAAGTTAACTTTAATTCGATTAAGAAGGAACTAAAGGTTGCTATTATCTGTATATTTTCTTTGAGGAAAGCTAACTATATTTGTATCGCCATGGCCGCAAAATAGTTAAGGGTGCATTAGGTGTCAACTAACTTCTAACTGACTACTCTTGGACATAAAATATCAATAAGGAGAACAATAAGGAAAAGAAATTATAATTTTCTTTTTTACTTTTTTTTATTTATTTACTTTATTTAACACTAGCAAATATTGTTACTCCCCTCCAAAACTCGTATGGCTTTATGAAATGATTTTGGATTTATGAAACATACATACATATGTACTTTATTTTTTATGAATAAATGTTTTAGCTAATAAATCTTCTAAGGTATTTAATCCTGGAAATTTAAATTATAATCTAACTCGATTATACATATCGTGAACTTTCTTCAAAGGTGTATTAATTCGGTATCTGCCTTGTCTTATCACTTTAACTGAATAAAATTTTTCAAATAGGTGGCAGCCCATTACAAATGTATATTTCTTGCAGTAGACTTTCCTAAAATCCTTACTTTAATACGCGTCTTGTAATATTTTATTTATTTTATAATTGTATATAATTTTTCAAACAAGTGGCAACCCTACACAAAAATATTTTTGGCAGTAAACTTTCCTAAACCTCTTTAGCTTGATACCTATATTGCAATATTTAATCTCTTTTATCAATTAAATCAAACTAAAATTTTCTAACAGATGGCAACCTTCCACAAATATATTTTCGACTGTAAGCCTTTTTAAACTACTTTCTCTTGACAACCATATTGCAATATTTACTTTATCTTATCAATTTACTTAAACTGCAATTTCCAAACAGGTGGCAACTCTTTAACTAATTTTTCCTCCTACATTTTCAGTTAGACCTTTGGCATTGCATCGGTGAAAACAGCATTCGAATTCAAGTATTAGTTTTCGAGTGATGCGCGTACAAACATACAGATAGACAGACAAAAATTCTAAAAATTATTCATTTGGCTTCTGTTTCTCTAATAAAGACCAAAGAAAATTTTTTACCAGGCTTCCATCTCCGCCTGTGCAGGATCCAGTCCTTGCCTTGAAGCGATTTGATTGCTGCCTTATTCTCTCATTTTTGGGTTGCCTTCCTACTAGCAGCTCAATAATAAAAGCATGGCATCGTTTTATTCAAGCTCATTAAAAAATTGCGAAATGTTGCCATTTTAAAATTGGTAGGTACTTGGGTTACCAACCTTGTGTGTTGGATGCAATGCAACTAATGAGTTGAAGCGACTGACACGCTGTCTGAATAACACCGACATAAAGCCGACATGGCATCAGAAATCTCAACAACAGACAGACAGACAGGCATACTCACAAACAGCATGACCAAAAACAACAACAACAACAACAGCAATTACATTAAAAATAATCACACAGCCAGTATCAGTGTCCGCATCAGTAATATCAGCTGCCAACATCGGCAACATTAACTGACGATTTAACTGCAGTCAATGATTGTTGCAGCAACAATTGTTGCAGCACTCGCAGCATTTTGTTATTGCCGCTGCATTTGTGTTTTTCTGCGCATTGCAGCCAGGGTACAACAGCAGCTGCACACACCCCAAAAACACAAATGTACGTACATACTTACATACATACATATGTACATATGTACGAATGATGCCAGTGTTTTCAAGCAAATGTCATAATGCTGAAGTAATCAAAGTGTAGGTGTCTGATTTATTGCCATGTCGCTTATTGTTGTTGCTAAACACTGAGGAGGAGCGGCGGTTTGTTTGGTCTCATGTTGCAGCAGCTGCAAACGCTGCGTAAACTCAACAAACAAACAAACAAACAAAACATATGTAAAAAGCGAAGCGCTAGCGAATACCGCTCGTCAGCTTGATTGTAGCTCCGGCTTCAACTTTAAGCCACATTTAACACGATCATTTTCATTTTAATCGAAACTTTATTTGCTTTTATTTTCTTAACTTGCATGGAGTAACTATTAGCGGCGCATAAGTAGAGATGCATTTGCCACAAAAGAAGCTGCTGCAAAGGGGGAAATGCTTAATGCTGTTGGCAACACCCACACGTGAAGTGATATTTTTGTTTTCGTATAAACGCTTTTCTAATGTCTTGCCACAAGTTAAGCTTTTGTTGCTGTTGCATCCATGCTTGCAACATTCGATTGTGCTGCCACGCGGCTCACATTTAATGCTTACATGCACATGTGTACGTACATACATAATTGTGCAGATTGCGCCCTAATGCTGCCATTTGCTGAATTTCTGATTTTTTTCCCAGCCTGTAAAGAGCTTCGATAAAATCATGTCAAAGAAGTTTTTGTAAACAGGAAATGTTTTTAGATTGCGCTGTCAGTAAGAGGAGTGACAGCATAATTAATGCAAAGTAGAAGCAAAGGAAAGTGGGTTGTATGAGTAAAATAGTAGAGCAAGCAGAAACGATTACAGTTTTGATTATTATTGGGTCAACGTAAATGAGGACAGAACCCCGACGATAGCCAGCCCGAAACGCTGGTTAAAATGGTTGGCATTTCATAGATGGATTCATGCGCCGATGCCATACTAAGAGCCAGGGTAGATTTCAAGGTCGCCACCAAGCGATTCATCCGAGAAATTGCTATTGTAAGATTTAGTCTGGATCCCTGGTCATACGCACCAATCTCGGAAATGAACCTGCATACGAGACAGGGTTCAACATTGGTCTCGATTGCGGATCGTATCTCATGCCCCATTAGAAGCGTATATAGAGACATATTTCTCCACAATCTTCAGAAATCGGATCAAATGTGGCACACGGCGGTAGGCCAAACTTAGGTGGCCCGTTTATGAACCCTAACAGAACGAACAACTTATTAGGAATGACGTTGCAAGGCTTGCAGCGACGCTCACTGGGAACCCACGCGAGAAGGCTGGGAATGGCCTACAACGATTTTTGTAGAAGCTGCTGAAACGAAAACGAGCAGAAACCAGTGGAGCACCTTCTTTGCAGATGTCCAGCTCTAATGAGGCGTATAAATACCATACTAGGAGCATGTGGGTTCACAACTTTACGAGAACTATATGATATAAGTCTCCAAAACATACTCAACTTTATCAACTACACCGGTTGGTTCTAATATATTTAGTCGAGGTATATGGTATAAAAATGGCACTTAGTTGCTACTTGGGCGCAAAAGTTCTTCCGCCACCATTCTAACCTAACCTATTCGTAGGGCGAGAGGGAATTAAAGTGATGATTGTCTCTCAGTTCATGTTGGTTATGTCCGCGCCGGGTCCTATGAAGCAACTCAGTCTCCTCCAAGTGTGTATTTGGGGGGTTCTCTGCGCTGACAAGCAGGAAATGCTTACTAAGCATAAGATTATGTTTCTGATGGGGAGCGTTAAGTCCTTGCTATGTATGTAAACGGTGTCTAGACGACATCAGAAGATATTCCTCGGGGTCTAATATGCACGCTACTATTACCTGGTGGCAAACTTGTGCAGCATCATTTAGAACCAGCCGGCTAATCTGCTTCTGTGTTGCCAGAAATGTTTCGTTCCCTTTGCCCCAAGTGCTTACGGCGTGCCATTTGAGAGCCTTATCGCAGCTCTGTACTTCCTTGGCGATTAAGAAGAGGTAAGGCTTCGTGTAGTGAAAAACCGATAAAGATTAGCGATGTAGCTTCAAACAAAGATCGCCAATTCCATTATTAGACACAAATACAAACAATCAGAGAGATCAGGGAAAATTTTCTCTGTTGGCTGAGTGAGCTTCTATATGCAGATTTAAGCAGTAGTGAGAAGAGTGACGAACAAACAGATAATTCGTGCCCACCATCCTAGGTGATGTCTTAATGTAAAATTTAGTAGCGTGGAGTGGCAAACGGTGCCGAAGGCTTTTGACAAGTGCAATGCTACTAGGACAGTTTCCTTACAGCGGCACTTTCGATTAATGCCGCGAGTTATCTGAGTGTTTATGGCGTCAAGCGCTGTGGCAGTGTCTTGAACTTTACGGTAGCCATGTTCGTGTGAAGCGGGGGTCAGATTGTACGTAAATTAAAGCTAAAAGAGAGGCATCAAAGTCTTTTCTACAAGAGAAAGGAGCTAATGAACCAAAATAGTTGCCCTCGTTGGCTGGTTTCACGGATTTAAGTAGTGGGACGAACTTTCCAGAGAACCTTAAAGAGACATTCTTGTACCGACGGATCTAGTGTTTTATGTTTGAAATGCGTAGTCCGTCGATACCAATGACCTTGGACGTTTTTGCCTTTCCTAACGAGCTTCATCGTTGGTGAAAGTATAAAAGCTTTGCAGCTTTCTGATCATGTGAAATTTGGTCTTATCCCTCAAAGTATGAAGTATGAATTTTCGGCTAAAGTAACTCCCACAGTCAAAAGGAAAAAAGGAGTAGGATTAGCACTACCTTCTTCGGTCAACAGTGGCCAGAGTTGGCGAGTATTTTACTGCCTTCAAGAGGCTTCTCGGGTTTCTGTTGCAGTTCAGATAGGATGACCCATTTGGAGCGGTATGATGAGAGACGAGGGCCTAGGCTATTTAACATTAGACAATGTAGTTAAATTTCCTATACAATAAAGTTTAAACCAAAATGAACTTACATTGGGCATCTTATTTAAGCACGTACTTAAGTTTTGTAGCAAAAAAAGGGGACTTTACATACATATGTAAGCAGTTGTAAGTACAACCACAAACAGGCAGTAAATCAGCGATCAGTGCTAAATTTACAAGCGCAGATTTATCGGAAGTCAGATAAGTCGACTTGACAGAAACACGAATCCGTGTCTATCTCGAACGGGGAAAAAGAGTACAAAGGGGAGAAGGACATACCCGCGTGTGTTGTGATTGGTACAAGAAAAGCAGTAATCACATGCATATCCACTAGTTATGCACATAAGTATATGCAAATTAAGAAAAGTTAGTTACATATGTTAGCACTTAATCTACGTACGTCTTTTGCAGTCGCAGTAACTCTGCGAAACGCCAAGAGTTGTTCCACGAAATACGATAATTTCGACCACAAAACAACTTCGAAATGCGGTTGAAAAACTAGAGCCGTTTAAGGAAAAACCTGGGAAGCTTAGCGCCCGCATTAGCATTTCCAACAGGCAGTCATTGCCGTCTGTTGCTGTTGTTGTTGCTGTTGCTGCGGTATGGTTGGCATGCAATTTTCACTGCCAGACCACATTGAGTGATCTTCTTTCGCTGCCTCATGCAAATCAATAAATCAATGAAATTGCAGTGCAAGAAAAAGCCTGAAGCGCATGCAAAATGCAGCTAACGAATAGGCAAAAGAGCTGGAAAAGTCGCTGAGTCGCTTGGCTTTTAAGCACTCAGCCTGGCTGCGAAAAATTGCCATTGGTGTCCAATGACAAATTGCCTGTAGGCTAAGTGAAAATTAACATACTCGCTAGAGCAAAATAAAGTTGAAAAAGAAATGGAAAAAAATAAAAATAGGGCGAAATCGAGAAAGCCACGTTAAGCCACAGCAGGCATAGATGTTTGCGTATACTACATGGATGCGTGCGTGAGACGTTGCTGCAACATGTGTTAGGTAAAACCACAAATGGCTAGATCAGCAAGGCAAACCAGCCGAAATCAATATTTTGCTCTTGCTTGTCGTGCTTATCCCACAGGTTTAGGTATGTAAAGTACTGCCACAATTGCTAGCTTTTGATGTGCTGTTGTATACATGCTTATGCATATTTTTGTACACATGAAAATCTCTCAAATTGTGGTTCTTGCAGTTTTTCCGTACAAAGTATTTTCGAAAATTTTTTATATGAAAAAAATGCGTGACAGTGTACGCAAAAAAATGCCACTTTTCGCTGGCAAAAATGCAGTCGACTGTGTCCTAGTATTAAAAAAGCAAATTTTTATTCCGATAAATGCAAACTTTGGAGTTTTTGGGTAGGCAGTCGAAATCGTTCAGGCAATGCCAAACCGATACCGAAAAAAAAATTGTGTTCCGCAAAAATTGGAAGCATATAGAAATAAACTTAACAATATACGGGTTGCTCTTCGGCCCTAAGAGTATGGGGTTCGCCCACGACTTCTATATTTAGGGTCCTTTTGTCCGATAGAGGATCATCGGCAGCTCACAATTCGGAGGATGAAGAAGTGGAATCATACAATCATTTCCTTCGAAGCTGGTTGCCCCCGACTTGATGTTCTTACTTAGCAAAACTAGTTTTGAAGCAAACGTTTCAAAATCGAAACGTACTCAAAGATAAATGGAAAATCTCACAAAAGAGAATTTAAGAATCTTCACAGGCTTTCTTATAGGACACTACAGGCTTAAGGATCACCTACACAAATTTTCTTTTGGCCAAACGATCTCTACCGGTTCTGCGGCTCGGGCAAAGATACAGCTTTACACCTTATTGACGAGTGTGATGCCATTTAAAGGAGACAAGAGAGGAACATAGGCCTAATGTGGGCTCAGCATGAGCAAAGCCAGGCGTTACCCCCTAAAGCCGTTTTGAGTTTTTTGAGGGCCTTAGGCCTAACAGAAGTTTTGTGAAGAGAAGAGGGCAGAATAGACCCCAAGGTCATAGTGCATACCTCATATTAATGTCGAAATTAAACCAAAATATCGCTTGGCTTATATCCAAACGAAACTGGGTGGGTACATAGACTTCGAAAATTATCACCGATCTTTTGCCATCGGATCTTTACCGCGACATTGACTGTGGAGGGAAGAAATTTTATTTTATTTTCTGACTAGGCCACTGTTAATAGACCACAGTGAAATCTTTATCAAGCTCCGATATTTGATTTGTGTTTGAAAGCAATTGAAAATAGAGTGCCTGGTGAATTAAAAACAAAACAAAATGGAAAAATTGCTAATTTCTAAATAACCTTGCATTTTCTGCAGATGCAGCTACCTTTCGTGTTTCCAAAACCTTAAGAAATCCCTCGGCGTTTAAAGATTTGGGTTGAAAGAAGAGGTCATAATTAAAAAAAAAGGAATATTTTGAGGGCGTTAAGGAAATCTATTATTTGGAGAGCTGCGGAACTGAAAAAAGTGGAAAAGCTGGACTAAATGCATCGGGTTACTTTAAAGGAGACTATGCTTAGAAATATATTCTGCTGAAAAATATCATTCCGTCGAAAATTTAAAAAATCGAAAAGTGTATACAACAAAATACATCTTAAGTCTCAATAATCACTACCACACTGTATCGCAAAAAGAAATCTACGCAGCCTAAAGGAAACCACTCAAACCACTGTCGGAACATTAAAAACCTCAACAGTGAAAGAGAATACAGCGCAACTCTGGTTGGCGCGCCGTCGAGTGCTAGTAGGTCTGGGAGTAAAGTGAGATTTATTGAGCAACTTTTTATCGTTGCAGGCAAATCAAATCGAGCAGCAGAGCAGCAGCAAACAACTAAAGCCATACTGCAATTGAAAACCGCGGCCGCGGCGTGGCACCGTACAGACTGCCAAGATGATCAGAGATGATCTTTTGCAAATCATGCAAAGCGAAGAAATTGGTAATTTTAGAAAAGGGTGAAAAGCTGAGGGGAATCTAATTTCGCATGAAATGAAAGCAACAACACTCTGCTACTCAAGAGCATTAAGTATTTTTTTCTCCCCTCAAAGCTAACTACTGCAGATGCAGTGCGTAATCAGTGGTGTGTGGAGTATCGTAAGAAAATAAACAATACTCTACATACACATACGCTATGGTTCGAAAAAATGCTCAAAAATCATAATTTTATTACAAGATTGTAAACAAACGAGCGCATGCAACAACGCGCAAAATCGGCACTAAAACCAAAGCGGGCGCGCAGTGTCGCGCCGTTGAGTGTGATTGGGAAGGGTGTGTGGTAGGGAAGATCAAACTGATTGCAATTTGATGTTCGATATGAAATGACTATACAGCAGTGCTGTTGCATGGAGACCTGGCGATATGTGAGACCTCCATGTTGAGATGATGGGCGTTCAACAGATTTCCGTTATTTATTTATTTATGCAACGAATGTTGTTTCCCCCTAATTTTTTTATTTTTTTCCTGGTGGTTTTGTTGCAGCGCGCACACATTTTGCTAACAACATGTGATTATTAGCATATCGTTGCAATGATGTCTGCAATAACATAGCCAGCTGTTGTCGAGTTTATTAGCCTCAAAAGGTGCCAGTGGTTGCAAGTTTGTGCTTTCTTTGGGATTTTATTTTAGCTTAAGTTTGTTATTGTTTTATTTTATTTTCGTCTTTTCAAGTGTCGTTGCTTCTAAGGGATATATGTATTTATTTTTTCTATTTTCACTGTTGCTAGACTTTGTTCTTCTGTCTTCTCTAATTTTCTATTTGATGCCTGTTTCTGTACTTCCGAAACTTCAACACGATCAGTTGCATATGCCCTGGAATAATAAAACTTGAGTGCATAGATAGAGCAAAGCTCCAACTACAAACGTGTATGTACGCTTTGCTCTTCACTGTGCGTTATCCCATTGAAACAAATGCGTTTGAAATCGACGAATTGCTCGATGCTCCATGCTTGCCGCTACACTATGTTTTTGGCCTAAAAAATAAGAAGCACCTTCGAATGACTTTTGCCGGTATTGTTGGGGATGCGTGTAGACAATATGCCGCGCGGTCACCGCTTTTCAAACTTTGGACAATAATACACGTGCCACCTTCGGACCTGGTAGCTAGGAGCATAGCATTTACAATTGCCACGAGGCTTGATACCTTAGGTTTGCTGAGGTTAAGAACGCATAGTCACAATAGTATAACTTTATCCTTGACAGGGCGAATAGACTATGTGATCCAGTACCTGAGTTTCGAAAGAACTCTTGGTGGTACTTTAGAGGTTGATTGTTGGCTTGAGGATGCGGGGTGGTAGATGATGAAGCGCGCGTTTACACTGATGGGTCCAGCTCTGAATTTGCTCTGAATCGGAAATTAGCAATGCAAAAGAGCTCCACAGGTATAGGCCGGAAATAAGAGCGAAGCAATTTTGATCTTAGCCTCGCGAAGGCTGCACAGCCTGGTAACGCCTTAGCCGCCCTCGATCCATCCTGACCCAGAAGGACATTGCAATTTCGCTCGTCCTAGTTTTCACCTATCGCTCGAGAGATTGTAGACCATCCGCCCATTGCGCTAGAAAGTTTACTACCGAGTCCAAAAAGGCCCGAACTTCTTCTGTTCTAGGTGTAGGACTTGGATATTGAATTTTCTGCAAAATAGATTTCTTAAAGCATGGAATCCAACACTGTTACATATTATATCCAAAATAGCTCGCTGTGGGTTGTTTATAGGGAGAGTATCGCCAGATGCTTGCATTTGTCGCACTTTCGAGTCTTTTACTGTTAAAAAAATATGAATTGAAGTTCTTGCCGGAAGCTATTCCAGGTTCTCATTGATTCTGTGAGCGAGAGCTAAACCTAAAGTAACATTTTAGGCATATTAATTAGAACGTAATATGACAGTTTTTTTATTTTTGTTGGGCACCAGACTAGGGAGGAATAAGTACTAATCGGACGGACGGTATAGCCACTCCTCTTGACTCGGGTGGGTTTACTACGCCTTTCGCCTCAGTTCGAAATTTGATCGGCAATTCGTTCCAAAATGCATCACATAGTTTTTCCTGTCCCCCGAAAGCCAATATCAGGAGATGCTTAACTCATCACTGACTATGTAGGTACTCAGAATACCAAAATTATTTAGATAGAAAGAGGAAACGAGGTTGCCAAACTAACAAAAACAGTGATTGTGAAAAAGAAATAATACACCAAACCATCCACATGATTTCCTTTGCCACAAACTATAATCTCGAGCCTCCAAAATTTCGCAACACACACACAAGTGTCATAATAATTTACAATCAAAGTAATTTCGTATGCTACATGTGCGCTTCTTCTGAAAGTATTTTTCGTATATATGTATACTACTAAATATACCGCCTCATTGGAATAATAAATAATGAAAATGGCCATATTGCAGCGAATTTATTTATGCCTCTCAGGTCACATCCCACTCTTAAGGTTTACAGTTAAAAACCAAAGCAATACCACACACTCTCTGCACATGCGCATATAAATGATACACGCGCGTGTTGCAAGCTGTAAACTGCACGTTGCACATTGCGTAGGTGTCATAGGCAAACGTGACTTCTCACCTCAGCCGATGCCACAATAAAATCGTAGCCACAAAGTTGATTATGCGCAACAACGGAAGAAGAAATTTTCATAAAGACATAAAACAAAAATCATAAAATCGTAAGTCATAAAAGTGTATAAAAATAATAAAGTATAAAGGAAATAAAAAATAATGATAATAAAAGTAAAAAACAAAAAATATATAGCAAAAAGGAAGTGCTTTGGCCACAAAAACTGTAAACGTATACAACTACAAAGTTTCAAATGATATCTTTCTGCATGACGTGGAAATCGAAGGAAGCGCTAACGCTTTTAAAGGTTTTATGTTTGTATAATTTACACATATGTACAGTGCCGGCCACTTGGATGGCACCCGCTTTTTATACTTCTTTTTCCTTTGCTTTATTTAATAATCGTAATTTTTTTATAAAAATATACATAGGTCATTCTATAAAAAAAAAAAACATGTAAGTAAATGCGATTTTCAAACTTTAGCCGAAATTGTAATAATTAAAAAACAAAATCATCAAAACTTCAAACTTTTTTAACAGAATTTTTTCGAATGGTTAGTTCTGCAGTCAAATTTTAGGTGCAAGTTTCAGGTTTTTTAAAAATTTCGCTGGCGTTACCCATTTTCTTCTATACAAAGTATATATAAATTTGTGTATTTTTTATATTGAAGAAAATACGCTACACCGTCAGCATAAAAATCTCATAAATTAACGAGAGTCTTTAGATACATATTTTAATGAAAATTTGTTGAATTATTATAGATTTTGTATAAAATTGAACGAACTATAAAACTATATGCTCGAAAATTTTTAAAAATTGTAATGAAAATTTTTTGAATTTATATAAATTTTCAAAAAAGTAGGAAAATCGAACTTAATAAGCTATACTTCTATAGCAAATTAATGAAAATTAAATAAACAAAATTAAAACTTAAAATACTGAGGATCAACGCGAGACGCTATTCAAGTGGCCGGCACTGTAAGTGCGCGCGCCTTAAGCTAAAATAATGCATATGTATAACCACCAAATGTTGCACACTTCATGCTTCATTGGACGCATTGTACATGTGTGGCCAATATACCGTAACTGAGCGAGTTAATGATGTGCAACAACACACATGCATATGTACATACATACATACATAAGCTTATATAGTATATTTATTCGTGTAGTTTTAATTTTGTATCCTACGTGTTACTCTTGTTCCATGTGCAGCCAAATTAAATACGGATCGTAATTTTGTATTTAAGGAAAATCAAAATGCTGAAACTGTCGCATAAAAAATCTCTCCGTTTTCGCGTGTGGGAGAGGCAACCAGATCTCGCACTGGTCTCGCTGTTGCAAGTTTTTTACTTGCTTATGTATTTATGTACATATTGGTGATGTGGTTGCGCATGCGCCGCGCTAAAGCTGCATACATACCACATAAAACGTAGACGCAGCGTGACTTTTGCAATTTACAGCGGCGAGTTGAGTGTTGCAAGCAATGCGTGGTAGTGGTAACCGGTGTGATGATAACTTGCACGTACGTATTTATGTAAACATGTGTACATTATGGCGGCGCAATTTTTTGTGACTATGCGCGTATAGCACAGAAGGATTCTTAGTGTAATTCTAAGCAAATTTGCCGAAGAAACCATGGTTGTAAAATCAATTTGGAGTTTGCCCAATTGCGAAAATAGGTTTCGAAGAAAATGTGAAAATGTTCACTACTTCGCCCCCTGGCGGATGTTTTAAGAAAAAGGTAAGTCCAGAAATGGATTCCTCATACCAAAAAACCCCTTATAGCATGTTTTTTTTTACAAAATTTAAGCACTTCTTTACGACATTGCAGCAAAATGCCAAGAAACCTATTTTCGCAATTTGGCAAAGTCGAACTTGATTTTTGAGCCATGGTTTCTTCGGCAAATTTCCTTAGAATTATATTTAGAATCCTTCTGTGCTATACGCGCATATTTGAAAAAATCTCCCAAACAAATTGACACGCCCTAATATACCTACATGCATATATTTAAATTTAGGAATGTATTACGTGTACAATCTGCGTATTGATATGGAGATTTCAAGATATTTAAATAAGGGATGATAATAGAAATTGCTGGAATAAGAAAAGTTCCCAATACCTCCATGGATCTACATACTTAGATCAAATAACGACCATGATAAATTGCGGTCCACAATGAGAGAGTGTAGGTTAAGGTTAGGTTAGGTCCAAGCAGGGGCACAGTTGGATCATAAGCAACATAAGCGAAAAACTCTTGTGTGCCAAGAACAAAGCTCCGCTGGCGGAGAATGACAGTCCCAGAGAGCTATTCAGAACCAGCTAAAAAGTACGATCCAAAGTGTTTAGATGACTTCACCTCATCGTTCTCCAAGTAGCTGCAAGTGAGAATTCGCATCAGACAGTGTCCTAGCTAGGCGCTTAACGCATGACATGTACTACTGCATGTGCAAAAATTAATTTAATTAAATTTATGAAATTTTTGCGATTTCGCGCAATCGTGCACTCAATAGCCTGCTTCTTAATGGCAACAACCGCTGTTTTGAAATCACTAAATTTATCTGAAGGCCTAAGTTTAAAGTTGATAAAGAGTTCCCTGCAAACCCCCAACGCTTACGTGAAGGTTCGAGACTACCTGCTAACTTCTGCCTGCGGTCCACTATTGCCTAGAGAAGGAGGTTAAGTATGGTGTTCAAAGGCAGAGTAAGCGTAGCCCTAAGTGCACCAGGGATTTCATTCGACCAGACAAGGACTTCACAAAATATTAAAGTTTTCAGTCTGATTTAATAGAGCCAGAAAAAAACATTTTGAACGAGGCCTCCCTGCAGCACTAGCGAACCACACTGATGCCTTCTTTACTCTATCCTGAAAATCAGGCTTCGACGATAGCTTCTCATCTAGAATCACGCCCAAGTACTTGACTCTATCAGAAACCGTCAGGCCAACGCCTTCAAATGAGGGAAGAGTCACGTACGGTATCCTATACCAGGCGAGTTCCATCCTACTAGGGCTTACAGCAAGTCCACTCGAGTTCACAGACTACTTAGCCATCAGGTTCTAGGACATTCGTACCAAATGTCAAATCACAACAATTTATATTTAGGCACGAAAACATATGTATTTAGCTAAACTCTAAAATAACTTTTTTTTATGTAATGCTGTCATCTAAAAATTATCACTTTTGTGAAATAAGTAAATACAAATTATACTCCCAAAATATGTTTCTGTTGCGCACCATTGAAGCGCAACAAATTAATTCCGTTGAATCAATTTACAGTAAATACATTCAAACAGCGACAAGCGGCACATCGAGCCGTGCTGCCGTTTTCTATTTTTTTAGAGTAGTAAAAAAAGTATTTTTTGGGGAGTATTTTGACATTTTGGGGAGTAGACCCCAAATGTTTTAAAAATCTTTTAAACCTAACTTAAGGCCACTTAAAGGTAGGTGCCGTGAAGAGTAAGGTGGAAATTATTTGGGCAGAGATCTCGTGGCGGTTCTCAATGTCCAAAGATGGTAAGCAGCCTTCGGTATTGCAAACCGTATTATTCGTAGTCCGCAAGGACGGGGATAATATGATGGAAAATAGGCAGAGGGGCATTGGGCCAGCTGCGCGCGAGTGATTTGACAGCCTTCAAACTAAGTACTTCTAGAAGAACAAGTCTCACTTGCGAACCTATTTGGAAACTAGCATCCAACTGAGGTTGCGCACTTTTGGCATTACAATCTACTGAGGTTTAGAAATAAAAGAGACTGATGCTTCGTATTTTGACGATTTAAAATGCACCCTTTTATATTACGGCTTGAGCGCCAAAAGCCACAACGCCTGAAAAGCTTGTGAGCAGTGTTGCCGTTGAACATTTATAGAAAGGGGTAATTGAGGAAAAAAGTGTCACCATATTATTTTTGCTTTTCTTTACGAGTAAGAGAATAAATCTGTTGAATTTAAAAAGAAAATATCGGGAGAAGCTTTGCGCAAAAAAGGGTGCAAGCATACACATAAATCTAGTTGCTGCAAGGAGAAGAGTTGCATTTCCTTTAAAAGTTTAAAGTGATGAATTTTTTCGTACTTACTGGGGGAAATATTTTTTATTAGCATGGTTCTGTAAACATTTGCTAAAAAAACTCTGAAAAGGTTTATTAATTTTATCAAAATTTTCAAAAAGTCGGGTCCAAAGGTATTGGCGCTTAAAAAGGGTCAAATTGCTCCTTTAGTCGCACAAGGGCAACACTGCTTGTGAGTTCTACTATTAGTGCTCTTTCCTGCACGCGTTATGTGTTTGGGCCAACAAACCAGACTTTCCTCCAAGAGTGAAAAAGAGTTGCATGCCCAATATAAATTCATCACTGCAGTCGTAAGATTTAAATAATGCTGTAATATAACTTAAGAAACTCTATCAAAACGTGAAAGGAAAAGTGTGATCGGAAATCATTCCAAGCAATGTGCTTTGTTCAATGCGACATCGTTTGAGAGTTATTGTATAAATTTTAATAAAAAAGTAAACTATCTCACAAAATAGTAGTATAATCGGCCCTTGGTGATTACGGGAGTATGAATAATAAAATAGCAGTAAAAAACTCCCATAGCAGTGCTTTCGGCAGCACTGACCCGAGGATTAAGTATGAGAGTGTAGCAGCTCATTTTACTGGGAACTGACGTTATTTGAACATCTGCTCGAAATACATCCATATCACAAATACACACATATGTATGTATGTGTCTGAAAACCCCCCCAAAAAAACTACGATTGATTTTCAACAACTTTCAATCAAACTTGTCAACCTCTTTGTTTTGGTTGGCTGCGTGTGTGCGGGCGTTCCCACAATACCGCCTGTCTCGTTTGACCTGCGCACTACCTTTTGAGTTAACTTCATTGTTGTTGCATTTAAATTAGAAAATACAATAATTAATTACTCGCCTATTTAGGCTAATGCGCTTTGTTACAGACAAATCAGTAACTTTTTTATGCCTCATTGAATTTTCAGTTTTTCTAAGTTTTCAAGTGGTTTTATGTAAATATTTGACTGATTTTTGTTTACTTTTTTTTCTTGTTAGTTTGTGTACTTAACAACTTTCACTGTTTTACCGTTGCAACAGGTTTACCGCCTCGTTCTTTTCATGTCTATCATATATACATACATAGTTATGTATGTCGTGTGTCGGCGCTGTTTGTGATAGTTTTTTTTTTGCTGCAAGCTGTTGTTTGGCATACATTGTAGTTGTAATGCAACCCACGCGCAGCAGAGTAGTAAAGTGACATTTTTAAAATGCCATTAAATAATTTTTGTAAAGTCGTGTGGCGTTTTTTAATTACTTTGTTTAATTTATGGGTTTTATGCTGTGAAGTTTTGTAATCATGTTTGAAGGTTTTTTTTTTGAGTGAAAACATGCGCTGCGCGAAAAAAAAAACATAGTGAATAAGCCCTGAGATAAATTGATTTTTGAGTGAATACGTCTGTCCACATACTTCGACTGCTTGATTACATCGTGAGCTCGACACAAAAAAAAATAAATAAAAAATACTTTTCGTTTTGTATGGAGACATTAGCAAATCTCTGTGTATGCTTCTGCCATATAAAACTTTTTGTAAAACTAATCTACCGACATTGACAAAAGAGCGGAAATACATAAATTTTATTTCGAAGATGCCCCCAGAAAAGTAATTAACAACGTTTTGATTTCATTTTTGGCAATAAAACTTTTAATTGAGTTTCAAGCATTTTTTATTAGAAAAATATACGAGTATCTAATAAAATTGATGGACTTTTTTGAGATTTTTTGTATATATGTATGTATGTACATAAATGCTTTTTTGATATTTGTTTGTAATACTTATTGATAAGTAGAAACCTATGTATTATATATACATAAAGATATATGAGATGCTACCTTGGATTCCCCCTAAATCGACAATGAGCTGACGTGGAAGTGATAAGTTCGGCTTAGTCAAAAGCAGATTTGACGAATCTTGGAAAGTGATCAGTCTTAAGTGACCCCTCAGAAACGTTGTAATTCTCAGCGCCATGACGTGTCGCAAATTAATATTTTGGCCTGATATTGAAGATTTTGGTTTCAACGCGGTATGCTTAATTTTAAGATGTGGCCCTTGAATTAATGCCTTTAGATAGATTTCGTTTATTGAAGCTATGAGCTACCTCAGTCTGTTCTCATACCGAATTATAAAATGGCCAACGTAAAGAAGAAGATATATATCATGAAGTTGAGTACATAGGCAAGGGAAGTTATGCAAAATGACCCTGTATAGAATAGATTTAGAAGGCAGAAACCCAGCAGAGCGCCAGCGCTTGGAATAAGCAGACAATTTGCTTAATGGCTTTCGGTTCGTCCTTCTTCCTCCTGAAAAAGATATTTATAGGCAAATATTTCGATTATACCCCCACAGACACAATTTCTCCGCATGAGTGTGATATCAAACCTCCATGTCATCGTATTAATTCATGTTAATAGAGGCTTAATAAATACCATGGACATTAGGCACCATTCATTTCAATGGTTAATAAGTGGTTTCCTGAATTCATTTAGAGTCACGCCAGCACCCCTGAGACTGAACGTTCAGGTCATCAAAAAATTCCTCCGAAGCAAGTAGAGGTGGGTCTTCCCGCCAACAAGGTTATGGCCACAGTTTAATTTAGGATAAACACGGCGTCGTTCACATCGATTACCTTGAAATGGCTTAAACTATCAACGGTGAATATTATTCTGAGCTGTTGTATTTTTTTTAAACATAACCCGACCGCATTTGCCGAAAAAGTGCCCTTCTACCAAGACAATTCACAGCGCATGAATTAGGTTACGATGTGGTTCCTCATATTTTCAAGACTTAGGCCGCTGGGACCATTTTCCAAACATTAAGAAGTTGCTCACTCGTAAGAGATTTGAGGATATCAATAAAAACGCTTATCTGAAAGGGATAAAAAAATTGCGAAAAATGTTGAACTAGATCTAAACAAATCTTTTATTCATAGCCGCCTTATGGAAGACGGAATTTAGAATGTACTATGCACTTGGTATCGGACATACTTCTGAGCCAGGTTCATGACCCTTCTTCCCTCAAGGGAGCAATGGTCAATGGACACAGTGAGAAAAAGTGGATCAGTCCATGTTTACACGGACGGATCGAAGCTCGAAAAAAGAGTCGATGGTGATGTTTATTCGGAACAGTTAAGCATATCGTTTAGTTTCCGCCTTCCTGCCTATTGCAGTGGTTTGCAGGTGATATCTACATCTTCACTGACAGCCAGACGGCAATTAAATCTCCGGGAAATATGTCGCTGACTTCAAAAGTAGATGCTCAATGCCGCCGATCTCTTTTCTACTGAATGGAAAATTCATAGATGTTTTCAATGAGAAGTGGCGATTGGAAACGACTTGCCACATTGCCAAAACACTCTGGCCACTTATAAACGCCCAACGCACCAAGTGTCTACTCAATCTAAGAAGGCCGAACATTCGCATAGTGACTGGAGTACTCACCGGACAATGTTTGATTGGATTACATGCAGGTAGACTGGGCGCACCGCGGAACGACTACTGCAGAAGCTGCATGGATGAAGACGAAGAGGAAATCATCCCAAATCTGCTCTGCCATTGCCCGGTTCTGTCAAAACGGAGAGAAAAAGCTCTTGGGAGCCATTTATTCAGCGATATCGCCGACCTCAAAGCGGTGAACTTTCTTCAAACTTTTTTCTTTGAACGGGTGTAGAAGTTTTTACAAGTGTAAGTTTAACCTTAGGGGTTTTCAATTACACTTCCAAGTTAATGTTACTGAATTAATTAGCACTAAAATGTAAGACATAATTTCATTTGTTACCATGGCGCTACGCCCCCAGATAAAATACCTGCAAGTATATTTGTTTATCAATTAACATGGCTTCGCCTACCGTTGAGTATCTATTCTAGTTCTATTTTTTCTGTCTAAATCAAGTTGGCTGATTGAATAAACAGCGAAGTGAACTAAATGCTTAGCTATTTTACATACATACACGCTAGGTATTTATGCGTGTGACACGTTTTTATTTTTCTTTTTAAATTTATGTACATACATAGTTCACATTCATTCATTCATTGCTCTACTAACTCCCAATTCAATTAACCTTTTATGGTGAATCTGGGCGTTACGCCGCACGCACGCTTTGTAAAGTAAAATAAAAATGGAGGCAAGAAAATTTATTTTTATAGGGTAAATCAAATTAGAAAAAGTAAATATGTATGTATATGCTCAAATGCATGCGTGAGCCGGCATTTTTTACGTTGAAATTTATTGGGGTTAGGAGGCATTTTTCCGCCCCCCCCCCCCCCCCCCCCCC
>NW_016162388.1:0-7473 GCF_001687245.7 Rhagoletis zephyria | reverse complement strand
AAATGTTTGAATATGTATAGATTTTAATAATTATTTAGTGATATTGCAGCTAAATCAGTGTTGTACAAATGACATGTAAACAAACCGACTGACGTTTTTACAGGAAATAGTGCTTTTTGCGTTCCTATGCACTTCTGCATCTGTTCTCCTTTTACTCTCATTTGAGAGAGTAAAACTGTAGTTTGACAGTTCCACAGGTTTTAGTCCGAAGTTCAAAGGAACAGACTAAGTATATGGAGCTTCGATATGAAGACCCACATTCGCGACAAAGCCTGCTTTTATCGGTGTACAGGACGACAAAACTTGGTTACTGAAGATGGAACAGGATCGATGAGACGCATCATTTAAAGGCGGGAGCGGACATAAATTATCGGCTTATTATGATAATTTTCAAAACATACATTGCTCATAACAATTTCATTGTTCAGATAACAAGAAGCATTCAATAGAAACCTCATAAATTGTTAGCCCTTCTTACACCACGTCTCCACCTGCTACTAAATGTGTCTTATCATCTCTCAAATTTCTGTTCTAACTTTGTCCCGTTTTCTCATTTGGGCAACTTGCTGTCTTAACATATCACTTTCGAAATGTCACCGAGCCAATCAGATCGATCCGTACCCAATGTAAATGGCGCGGTAAAATGTAAACTGAGTTGTCAAACTACGAAATGACAGCTGTTGGTAAGATAGTGATGGTAAGAAATTCGGCAAGACAGATATGGTTTAACAGTGGAAATTTGCAGTCTCCACCTGACATTTCTGTCTTAACACAGCTTTTTTAACAGAATCTGTAGAAGGTGGAGACGTGGGGTTAGGAAAGTGTTAAATTTTTTCGAATTTTTTTTTGGTGAACACAAAAGAGAAAAACATGTTATGTTCTACTTCAAAATTAACCGTTATTTAAATAAAATAACCGCTATTTACACTATACCACTAAAGCTTTCGTACACACACGAATCAATCTTCGATTTAAAAACGGCATCTCTACTAAATGACGGCACACAGCTTCACCAGCGATGACCGTTTTTGAGAATTCCCTAATCGTATGTAGATAAATAGAGGCTGGCTTGGACATTTCGTGGGTCTGGCGGATGAGGCTCCGCTTAAGGGCGTTCACGGACTCAATGGAAGGATCAATTGCAGAATTGCCTTCGAGGTGAACAACTGAAACAACTTTGCAAAGGAGTGAGGCGATTAGCGAAGTGTTTTAGCTCCAGTCTAAACCGCTAAAGGCTGCAGTGACAAATAAAAAGAATAAGACATTACTAACAACAAAAAATTAAATGCTTTATCTCCGAAATTCGTGTTTTATAGTTTTGCGAAAGCGGCACCCTTTAATGCTGTGTAACGTTGAGTAAGACTTTTCACACTTGGTAGAATTACGAAATTAAATTTTTTTCTATTTGCAAATTTTAAAACAGAGTTGACTAATTGTTCATGAATCACATTTTTCGTTTTAAATACCTGCACAGAAGAATGCGCAGATATTCGAAACCACAGGTGAATTTGTGTATACACACATACACAAATTGTTTCTACCAAATTCAACAGGCTATCGTACTTAACATGTAAAGTACACTTTTCGCATGCAAGTGTGAGAATTCAAAAAAAGCTATAGGTACAGTTAAAAAATAATAATTCAAATTGTAATTCTGCACGGTGCCGTACTTTGCGGCCAACACCTGTGGCATAGAAAATTAACGAGATACCGGCGGCATGCTAATTGTACACTCATGCATTACGCAATAAGCGTCAACAAAACAACAAATAACTGTCCAATATCGATAACAGCAACAACGACATAAAGCTGCCTTTAGTGCCGGTAGGTAACAAGTGTTTGCAACCCAAAATTAGCAACACTTTGCGGTAGACATAAATGAAATTGTACGTGCAAAAATAAATAAATAATAAAATATTGTAAACAGCTATAATTTCACAAATATACACATGTACATTATATGTGTATTTACATAAGTTTGTGTTCATAATTATGGGCATTGGAATGGTCAACAGCCTACGAATGTGGTGGCCCCAAAAACGGTGTTGAAAGAGTTATTAAAATTGCAGACACGTCGTAAGAAAGCAATTGGCGCGACGCCAGTTGCCCTATATAGATAATCCTGAGAGAACTTCTAGGCGATATGTAATTACAGGTGGCTGGTTAAAAATATACAATTTTGTACGTTTGAAATGTATTTTTTTTTGTACTTACTAAAAGGCGTACGTACATACATATATGCAGAGTTATGCCATTAAAAAAAGTTATTCGCCGTTTTGTGTTGGGCGCATGCGCATTAAGAAGACACTCACCTGTAAGAAAAAGGAGAAAATAAATTAAAATTTATTGTAAAAAAATATAATTTTCAGAGAAGCTACATTAACGCCAAATGGGGGTAATCACAACAGTGTCGTGTTGTAATATGTCATAAACTTTAAACGGCTGAAAATATATTTAGAAGATACCAATAAAAGTCATATTATGAATTTTCACACTTTTAAAAAATAGTTGGTTGTGTTTTCGAGTTATCTAAACATTTATTTAACCTTTTAAAGTTTACGACGTACAATAATACGACACCGCTGTGAATACCCCAAATGAAGAAGTACATGTAATATGAAAAGAAAATGAAAAGGAAGTGATAAATAATAATAAAAAACGTATAAGGACATTTTTTCAAGTAGGTTTTAGAATTTATCTGCCCTTTTAAGGAGAAATTTGTTTTGAAAAAAATGTGTAGTAAGTAACGTTATACCATTTTTTTGACGTAGAATACGTCTTACCTTAAGGTATGGGGGCTATGTTCAAATGTTGTAGTTGTAATTTTTAGAGCTTCACAAAAACGCTTATTGCACGAGAACTAATAAAGCGATTTCAAAGAAAAGTGTGGCGTTTCAAAGATAAAATTCCAAACCTGTCGACAGATTCATTTTTGTAAATAACCAATTCGGTTTCTGTCGTAAAAACAACGGTAAACATTGCCTTATTTTGGGGTCAATTTTGAGCCTTTAAAGTGCTCTAGCAACTTATTGTTGGCATATATAACTTTCATTTTCGGGATATAGGTTCTTTGGAGCAGTAGAAATATTATCGGGTACAAATTTTATATAAATTTAACAAATATTGAGCATTTTAAGGCAAAAAATTGTTGAAAAAATTTGCAAATTTTTTTCATTACCAAAATGCTCGAAAACCGCTCGAATGATTTTGTTTTTGTTTTCTTTAATCAAAAATTCAAGAGTTTTCCTTTCGTTTGGTATATGGGAAGTATTGGTTGATATCTTCTATATATGTTTATTTTATTCAAATATATGGGCATAAATGATTTTCCATACAAAATCACCTCGTCATCATTTTGCAAACACGTGCATATGTTGGAAGTGTGGGAAGGAGACAAAAAGTATGTATGCGTATGTAATGCGGCTTTTGATCGCAGCGTATGTATATATGTAAATGCATATATACGTACATATGAAAGTTTCAGTTAATGTGGATCTGTTTGGTTTTGTTATCGATATTTTTATCGATTTTGTTATCGATTTTGCTATCGATTTTGTTATCGATATTTTTATAGATTTTGTTGCCGATATTTTAATCGATTTTGCCATCGATATTTTTATCGGTTTTGTTACCGATATTTTCACCGATTTTGTTATCGAAATTTGTATCGATGTTGTTATTGATTTTGCTATCGATATTTTCGGAACTTATCGATATAATGATCGATATTTTTATCGATTTTGTTATCGATTTTGTAATCGATTCTGTTATTGATTTTATTATTGATTATTTATCGGTTTTGTTATCGATATTTTTCTTGATTGTTTTAACAATTTTGCTATCGATATTGTTATCGCTTTTGTTATCGATATTTTTGTCGCTTTTGTCATCAATATTTTTATCGATTTTTCTATAGATATTGTTATCGCTTTTGTTGTCGGTATTTTTATCGGTTTTTTTACCGATTTTGCTATCGATATTGCCATCGCTTTTGTTATCGATAGTTTTATCGATTTTTTTATCGAATTTATTACCGATTTTGTAATGGATTTGTTGATAGATTTTGTTATCAATTTTGTTATTGACTTTGGAATCGATTTTGTTATCGATTTTGTAATCGATTTTTTATCGATTTTGTAATCGATTTAGTTAACGATTTTGTTATCGATATTTTTATCGATTTTGTTATCGATTTTATTATCGCTTTTGTTATCGATATTTTTTTCTAAGTTTGTGCTTTCGTTTTTGACTTGGATATGCTCTTAACAATACCACGTATTCTACGTTTAAATTTAGCGGGTGTATCTCCGATACAGCCTGCAGACCAAGACGAAGGCGCTGGACTGTTCCTTTTTTAAGTACTGCACTTCCGGTCAAAAGTATTTGCCCAGAGAATTTCGCACAACGTATGCTAAAATTTTTAATAAATTTTTTCCGCCAGTTTTTATAAAAATATGGTTAATAATTTAACAAAAAAGCATAAAAATACAATTTTTAAACTTTGTGCAAAACTCAAAAAAAATTCAATAAGTTTCCATGCAAATATTCAACTTTTTAGATTTTTGTTTTTACTGCAATTTTGTAGCCCATTAGATTTTAGTGTAACAAAATGAAAGTCTAAAATTGTTTTGTTGAATGTGTTTCACACTTTTTCCATACAAAGCATTTTCGAAAATTTTTTTTTAAGAAAGTGCGTGAAAAAGTCTCAAAAATCAACGGTAAGTCCTAGCTACTTTAAACTTGGACTTTATTATACTAAAATTTAATGAACTACAAAACTGCATAGTCAAAAAAGTTCTAAAAAATCTGATAAATAAGTTGAAAATTTGCATGCAAATTTATTGAGTTTTCCTGAGTTTTGCACAAGTTTTGAAATTGTACTATGTATGTTTTTTGTTATAGTATTAACCATATTTTTACAAAAAAAAATATCGGATACAAATTTTTACATATGTTGCGAAAAATTCTCTGCGCAAATACTTTTGGCTGGTAGTCTAATTATGTATATTGTTTTCTATTAATTATTATCTTTTTAACATTATTAAAAGCCGATATGATTAATAGGATGTAAGAATTTTAAGGTGATAAATTTTGTTTCATTCATTGGCCACAAAATGGCAGCAATTTTTTTAATTATCGCCTACATTCGTAAATATTCAGCGGAAATTTTACATGCCTTCGGCACCGCACAATGGCAAATTTAATTGTTTTTTTTCTTACAATTTTTTAAATGGTCACGATTCTTGTGTCGAAAATATACGCAAAAAAAAAATGTATTGAAATATTTTACAATGTTGACTTCAGCTGGTGCCACAAATTACAACACCCACACGCCACGCGATTCACATTCTTTAGATTTTGCCAACAGCCGCAGCCGCTACCGCAATTTTAAAATCGTGATTAGCTAAAATTTTAGATTTTTATGATGGCCTTAAATATTTAATTGACCACTTGGCATGAAACGTTTGTGAGTAATTACAAACTTTAAAATATATTAGGGGCGATAAACTATTGGCGTAGTTAATGAAAGCAAAACAAAACAAAACGATTGCCGCGTAGGACTTTGTGTGTTCAGATACGTACATATGTATGTACATTAGGTTGTGTCTTAAATTACTTTATATTATGGTTTTGCATCCCTAAACCAATTTTAATGTGGAACTGTCTTCGATTGACCTTAACCACTCGTTCAGCCGCTCGGCAGTTTTCTTTAGTAAAGTTTTACTAAATTTCTGGTAATCTATTTTGAAAGTCCATTGCTTCAAAGGCAAAACACGAAAGTTCTGTAAAACTATGAGCATCTTTGAGTATAAGAGCATCTGGTTCAGTTTGCGACACAATCATTGTACTAAGCTGAAGCAAGAAAATTAGGTCATTTGTGCCATACCCTAATGTGCATATGTATTAGGGTAGTCATTAAAATATCGACAAATATCAAATTTTGTATGGGGCACCATTTTGTTTTGTCCTACGTACAAAATAAAGACATCAACGAAAATTTCAAAATTAAAAAAAAAACCAAGATTCGAAATGATGAATTTTTTAAATCGCGAAAATTCGTCAAATCATTGACTTGAAAATTTATAACTTCTACTTATTATTGAAATCTACTCATATAAATTCATAATCTCGGTGAGTTATAACTAGTCAAAGTAAAAAATTTGTCGAATTTTGGCGACTAAAAAACGAAAACATTTTTCAAACCCTTGAGCAACCCCTAACTTTTTTTTATTGCTTAGCCGTTTTTAAAAACGTTTCAGCGAAAATCAGATGTTATTTAAAGTGTTTCTAAATTTTAGAACCTGAAAGCAAGGCGAGCGCCACGGCAGACGGAGAGCAGCTGCATACTGGATATCGACGCACTAAACGCTGCTTGCCTTCGCTGAATACGAGTGCGTGCGAGAACCTGCCGCGCAAATGTACAACAGTGGCCAAAAATAGTAAAAACGCAATTCTGAAAAAGCAGATTCATAGCAAAAAATCTAACTAACCCATGTCAAGATGAGTTTGCCTATTTGCAGTCAAAGGACGAACGGAGGGTATATAAAATGTATAAAAATAAGTTTGTAAGAAAAAATTTTGATTTCGTTGCTAGTACTTTGAACCATATTTTCTTCTAGTGCGGATACATAGGAGCCCATAGGAGCATTGCTTTAAATTTTTATGTATCCACTGAAATTCATAACCCTATTGAAATTCTGCATAATTTTGTGAGTATAAAATTTTTCGAGTGCTTACTTTAAAAAGAGACAGGCCAAGGAAGCAATCTGAATTATTCGTAGGGCAAGTGAACATTACTGGAACTTTTGTAAATTTTCCCCAAAATTCATGAAGTTTAGTGTGTGGAGAACGTTGTAAAGGAGGCGGGCTTAATAGTCAGAAACACTTCATTACCTTTTAATAAACTATTTGACGACGAAGAAAGACGCGTAAACTTATTTGCGCGGTCGACTATGTTTGCGGGTGTAACAGTATGTAAATTCCCCAAAAAGTGCTAGGGAATGATGTTGAAGTCACAGTCGTTGGCCAGGTATAAATCCATGCTTACGAGTCTTTCTTCGCCGTCAAATAGATTCGTCGAAGTTTTTCTTAAGCGCCCTTTTTCTTAAAAAAATTTTTACGCCCCTTTTTCGCCTTCAAAACACTAGCGCGCCTTTATTTGTCTATAGTGTCAAGGCAATAATATTTCTCATAAAAATTGTAAAAATTAGGGGGTAGGGTCTTGAAATTTAAAAAAAAAAATCCATGGGTACATGGGTACATAGGTATTGATTTTTTGCATCGATATTTATCTTTTTATTTGCAATTTTGCTGCGCACTGCTTCGATTGACAATCACCACATCCTCATAACAATTTCTAAGTTTATGCAAATTTTATTGAAGCACTTTATTTATGTACATTTGTATGTAAGTATGTATGTATGTATGTATAGCCAATGATTTGAGAGTACATACTTCAAATCTTCAACACGC
>NW_016162386.1:41455-43470 GCF_001687245.7 Rhagoletis zephyria | reverse complement strand
GTAGCGGTATCGTCATCGGCGCCACCTCTGTATTCTCTCCACCGTGAGTCAAGATAGTATGTTAGGTAGGAATAATTTCTGCTGTTGTTCGTACGCGTATGTATTGGTGGACCAAACACCGTGCGTTCATATATGTAGCTATAAGTGACAGCGATGCCTTAGGGTTGGAAAGTTTTGAAAAATAATCGATTCTCGAAACTTATTTAATCCTTACGATTCTTGGAATCGGATAATCGACGGCGAGATTCGAATTGTTTGATTCTAATCGGTTCTTTATATCAATCTTTCTTTTAGTTGAAAAATCTATAAAAACGGCCATCAATCATAGCTAGTAATGCTATTAAATACAATGAATCATCAGGAGTTTTAGTAATATATTTTAACAATAAATTTGTGGAAAAACTGCTTCATTTGCTATAAAATGTGTGATTGACACATATTCACGGCACTGTTTGATCTGGAAAGTATATAAATTTGAGTCCCCTCCTTAAAATTGCTTCTTTCCATAAATTCATTTCTACCGTATATATGAATATGCGTCAATTAGTTCTACTTAACCCTTCTGCAATGTTTGGGTCAAAATGACCCAATTTTCACCAAAGAAACTTTACTTACGTAGTTAGGCAATTTTAAATAAGCTGCGGCGTTGTTTATTCGTTAAAAGCATAATCAGCTATGGTTTTGCAAAAAACCAGTTGAAGCTAGCTAGAAGGCAACATAGTTTTTCCATACACCCACAGTATTTCCGGGTCATTTTGATCCAGATTATTACTTAGTATTTAAGGGCAACTTTGAACCGGTAAGAATAAAACACTTACCGATAAAGTGTATGCCTATGATAAATAAAATATTAACTGAAAAAAATGTTTTTTTCTTTAAATTTACTAATTTCTATCATAGGGTCAAAATTATCCAAAACATTATAGGAAGGGGCAAATTCCAAACACTGCAGAAGGATTAACATTTATGGTAGTCATACCAGCAATTTCACAATTCTAACAACAAACGCGTATCTAAAGATGTACGAAAAAAAGAGAATCGATTTCTCCGAATCGATTTTCGATCGATTCCGAAAATTTAGAATCGGTTCTCTAAAATCGAGTATTTCGAAAAAATCTTCGATTCTAGAGTGGAATCTGAATCGACTTTTCGATCCCTACGATGCCTTCGCGAAGGTTCACTGCTGTCGTTCATAAGCAGGTATGGGCAGAGAACGAGCACACGCTCAAAGAGCATACGAGTACACGGTTAAAAATTTCGGTTTTAATTTTAAACTTTTTGGACTACATATATGACCAAACTAAATTCAGTTTCAAATACAAACCTTCCAAGTTTAAAAAAAAGAGAGCACATATTTTGGGTTTAGAATTTAAACAGTTCGGTTTAAACTTTAAACCCTAATTTCGGTTTACATTTTAAACTAAATTTTCTATATGTGAAACCCAGAAATACTAGAACTAAAACACTTTGGTTTGATTTTTAAACAAATAATAATAACCACGAAACACTAGAATTAAAGCATTTCAGTTTAAATTTTAAACAAATAGGGTCTATATTTTAAACCACATACCCCTAGAAGTAAAACATTTTGATTTAAATTTTAAATATAAAATTCGTATATTTGATATAGTTAAATACTGCAATTGGCTCACAAAAGTATTGTTTTAGTAAGGATTTTCTTAAGATATAGTAGATACTTATTAGTAATTAGGAAGATACATACATACAAAAAATTTAAATACAATAAGTAACATAAAAAATATGTACATACATACATACATATAATAGAGAAACTAAAAATGAGTTACACAAAGTCTTCATTTCCCACAATTTACAAAATGCTAGTTACTTCATTTGGTTATATCACACATATCTCCGTGATGTGTACAGCTGAAATAAAATAATTTATATTTCAGTCATATAAATCTTGTGTTATTATAAATATTTTTTCAGCAACATAAAATAAATCAAATGGCTTTTTATGAATTAATTCTGAAAAACTTAGAATATTAAAT
>NW_016162386.1:32285-40492 GCF_001687245.7 Rhagoletis zephyria | reverse complement strand
CATGCCTTCTATAATTTTGACTTATATGTATATTTGGCAAGTCTTTGTGTAAACAACAAAAAATACAATTTTCATTTCTTTTCCAGCTTGGAAAATATAGGCTTATTTTTACTTAAACGTGATATAAAGCTCATTAAAATGTTCTGTAATGTCTTGTTGTAAGTTTGTTATCATAGTTCTTCGTATTTTTATTGTCCACTAAACGTGAGTGGCTTCAATTTAAAAAGTTCTAGTACAAAGAATTTTTTTGTTTTGAATTTGTTTGTTTATTGTTTTTAATTTTTAAAATTCATACTTTTGACATGTATGTGAATGGCGGAGTTGCCGCTTTCCTCCTTTTCGGTGGGTTTTTATATTAAAAAGGCATCAAAATGGGAAAAACCCCCCTTGGTATCTCTGCATCTGTTAACCTTTTTATGGGAAGATGTATGAAAATTCAACTTGCTATAATTTCATATGCTTAACAGTATCACAACAGTATGTTTACAGTATCTCCCCATAACTTTTCATATGAAAAAATTTATTATATGCATCCCACTCCATATCATTGAATTCCTCATTAGAACATGTAGTCCCTCTATTTTAGCGTATCAACAGTTCATATGGCTTCATACCATGTAAATGCGCCATCATTCAAACAAATTTCAAATTGAAAACACATTTCTTTCAAAATAACTTAAAATCGCAGACACGGAAGAACCAAAAAGATTGAAAAATCATGATACTTTTTTCTTTCGTCTTTTAGAACTGGTTCGGAACTATAGAATTTAGGACTAGTTCGGAACTATCGAAAAAGGGAGGCAGCGGGGGGCAATTGACACTTCCTAGGACATCGCCATGTTAAATTCGCCAGTTGTTTGCATGGAAAAGAAATTTATCGCGAACCAGTACTGGGTCTAAATGTACTAGAAGCACACCAGTTCACAACAAGAGATTTTCCGCACAGCAACACAATCCCACTTTTGGCTAACGCTTGTTTGTGGTAGTACCCACGTCCAGTGTTGCCACTGTATCCAAAGTATCCATAAAAAATCGAAAACTCTACCCAAATGTATCCACCGAAAAGAGCGGACATTTCTGCACAGTACATCTATGGAAGAGAAACTCGGCCCATTAACAAACTTATTAACACGTAGTCAGTATTTTCCCATCTTTAGGCATGAATTTGGGAAACAAAGGCCCGTAGTTATAGTCAAAATTAAGTCGACTCTAAAGTTAATTGCAGCTGTTTGATATAATTTTCAATGGGATACGTGTCAAAAAAGCTGCAACTAACTTTAGTGTCGATTTAATTTTGACTATAACTACAGGCCTTTGTTTCCCAGATCCGTTTCTAAGAATGGGAAAATACTGACTACAACGACGAGCCAAAGTTTTCGCATGTTCAATGTTTATTACCACGGTTAGATTTCCACAAATAATACATGCAAAAAATGTTTCCTAGCCTACCAAAATAATACTAATTTAAACTAATTTTGACCTGTTACATTTAGTTCAGTAAATCGTTATTTCCTGCTGTTATGGTTACAATATTTTTCAATCAAACTGGTGGATTGGGAGCTATCTATGAAATTGATTGCGTGCATAAGACGTAGCTGTTTAGCTCATCTGCAACGAAACTGCAGGCAACTGTTGAACCCAACAATTATGTCTTAGAAACGGCTTGATGAATATGCTGCCAAATGAACAACTAAAAAATGTAAACAAATGAAATTACATTGGCCTCCTCACATTTTCAATTCAGAGATTCTCCAAATAATTATCATATCTACAGATAAGATAGGGAGGACAGAATCGGCGGTGGCGTACTCTTCGCTGTAGACTCTTTAATACCATCTGAAGAAGTTAGTCTTCCACACATTGATTCAATAGAATTCAAATGCATTCGTGTACAGGCTGGAAAAGAGTCTATTTACTTAGCTCTATGCTATATCCCTCCCCGATCTGACACATTGGTGTATTCACGACTCATCTCTTTACTGAAATCAGTTAATTTACTGACTAATACCTGTGATTCAATGATTGTGTTGGGTGATTTTAATTTGCCAAGCATATCATGGAACATCATCCACAATGATATCGTACTTTCGCGTCTAGTGCGTACAACAACGTATTTTTAGAGGAGATGGCTGAANACCTGTGATTCAATGATTGTGTTGGGTGATTTTAATTTGCCAAGCATATCATGGAACATCATCCACAATGATATCGTACTTTCGCGTCTAGTGCGTACAACAACGTATTTTTAGAGGAGATGGCTGAACTCTGCCTAACTCAGGTGAATGTACTTCACAATAAGTTTGGTAAAGTATTAGATCTTGTTTATGTTGATGCATCTAAGTCCGTTGTAAAAAAGCGTGATGCACTTGTTTTGCCCGAAGATGTCTACCACCCTGCTATGGAGGTATCTTACGAAGTTATAAGTGATGGTCAAAATTGCAGTACCCAAGCATACGAACCAAATATTCGCTTTGATTTTTTGAAAGCCTACTTTAAAAAGCTTATCAAAGAACAGTCTAAATTGTCGTGGCCTGCATATAAAGAAAATATTGAACAAAGCGTTGCACTTTTTAACTTTACTTTACATAAATTATTTGAAAAGCATGTGCCTAAACGCATGTATGTTCCTGAAGAACAAACACAGTTATGGTTCACTGAAGAACTGAAAAGTTTGAA
The DNA here is from genome assembly GCF_001687245.7 of Rhagoletis zephyria. Classification (NCBI taxonomy): domain Eukaryota; kingdom Metazoa; phylum Arthropoda; class Insecta; order Diptera; family Tephritidae; genus Rhagoletis; species Rhagoletis zephyria. Next base: position 37,816 of record NW_016162386.1, on the reverse strand, counting down.
AAACTGAGAGTCGCGTTATTTTAGATTACACAAAAAAACCCGGTTTACACTCATACTATGTAAAATACTCACTTTTGCGTCATAAGTTTTTTGAATTAAACAAAAAGTGTTATCAAGCTTACTTGTGTAAAATCAAACGGCGTATAATATGTAACCCCAAATAATTTTATGACTACGTAAACTCCAAGCGAAATGTACGTGGATTTCCTTCCGCCATGAAGTATCAAAATACCGTCTCTGGTGATAATCAAACAATTTCTAACATGTTCGCTCAGTTTTTTAAACCCAATTATTCCATTAACTCACATGCTAACATTGACTATCCTTTTAAACTATGTCCAATGAACTCAATAAATATCCCAGTAATATTTCCCGACGATGTAGAAGTTTATCTGAAATCTTTAAAGCAGTCATTCAGTTATGGTCCTGACCAGATCCCTACTTGTATTCTTATAAATTGTGCTGATTATCTCTATGAACCGTTAACAGCGTTATTTAATTTGTCTCTTAAATCTTAAATCGTTTATAACCCCGTTACATAAAAGCGGTAGCAGACCTTCAGTGGAGAACTACCATGGAATAGCTAAGCTTTCTGCAATTCCTAAATTATTTGAAGCAATTATAACAAATCAGTTGACGCATTCCATCTCTTCTAGCACTTCATATAGTCAACATGGATTTTGCAAGGGCAAATCACCTTCTACAAATTTACTTGAATTAACATCCTATCTCTCAAAAGCATTTAGTGAAATCAAATCTGTTTATGTTATATATACTGACTTCAGTAAAGCATTTGACTAAGTGTGCCACTCGTTGCTCATTTATAAACATGATCTTCTTGGTCTTCCACCTAATTTTCTACGCTGGATCTGTTCATACCTCTATGATAGATCACAGAGGGTAATGTTTAAAAATACCATCTCTGACGTCAATGATGTTACTTCAGGAGTCTGGTTCTGTTCTTGCTTCTTATAAACGGTATTTCTACAGATATACAGTTTTCCAAAATTTGAATGTATGCAGATGATGTAAAGCTTTATAAATCGAACGTTTAAAGAAAGGTCTTTGCCACAATCAGACTTATACAGCATAGCTTACTGGTGTAAAGTAAATCGTATGCCTCTAAATCTTAAGAAATGTAAAGTAATGTGCTTCTCGCGAAGAGCTGTTCATCCCTCTTCTTATACAATAAGTAACCATAACCTGGAGCAGCTATGCAATTTTGTGGACCTTGGTATCACAATGCATCCTAAGCTTAACCCTGGCATTCAGTAAGCGGTCTCTAGTCACTAATAGTGACTTTTGGTGGTGAACTTGGATTTTGAGACTATTTGGTACTCAGTACGCTGTCTCACGTCTCTAGTCTCAAAAATAAGTCACTAATTTGTCAGCTGGCTAAGAGCCGGTCGCAAAAATAGAAGTATGGAGGAAAAACTTATTTCTTTCCATTTTGTTAAAAAAACGCGAAAATGAAGCGAAGAAATTTATTCAACAAAAATTTCATTAGGAAATAAACCAAAATGCTTTAATATCATACAAATGTATTGAAAAAAATGTAGTTTTTTGTTTTTTAAACATTGCAATCTAAAGATTGCTAAAAAAAATAAAACTAATAAAAAAAAATAAAAAATACTAAATAAAAAAAAAATTAAAAATCCTCTACGGCCGAGGAGGACTTGAACGCGGACCCTTTCGGTTGCCAGCCTAATGCTTTTACCACTCCGCCATTGCGCCTCTTTGAGCGGCGCGGGCAAAAGACATACATAAACACTGTCAGCTGATTGTCTGTGTTTACTTTCACCACACGTTTTCGGTGAACTTTTTGTGACTCTCTCCTTCTGAATACCCAAATCGTCTCAAGTCACAAAAATAGTCACTAATTGATTATCTCAAATTTAGTGGCTTGAGATGAGACTGAATTACTGAATCCCACGGTAATTTTAATCTTCACATTAATGTGACAGTCAACGAGGCTAAAGGTGTACTTGCATTTGTGAAACGATGGTCAAAATAATTTTGTGACCCTATATTACTAAAACCCTGTTTACAATATTTGTTAGACCGATTCTGGAATACGGTTCGGTGGTTTGGAATTCAAGGTATCAAATTTACTCAGACAAGATAGAATCAACTTAAAAACAGTTACTACCATTTGCTTTAAGAAATTTCCGTTGGGATTCTTAATATTACTTTCCGCCTTATACGATCCGATTAAAACTTATTAATCTTCCTACACTTGCCAGTCGCAGGCAAATGCTTGGTGCAATTTTTATAGTTAAATTACTGACAGGCTCAGTTTCAAGTCCGCTTCTTCTGGGTGAAGTTAGCTTTAATGTTCCCTCCCGGGTATCAAGACACTATTGTCCCCTATTTCTGAAAGCTTGTAAAACTAATTTTGAATTGCACGACCCACTCCGTTGCTTATGCCAGGATTTTAGCTCTCATTCCAGCACGTTTGATATATCAGATCGGCTTTTCTTGTAGTAAGAAAGCGGTATTCTCCTCTCTCAATAAATGAATTATTAACATAAAGACATAAAATGAATTGATGGATTTAGTTCTGTAGCTGAACAATTTTAGATCTGGACACTTAACAAACTCCTGACTATCGTGACTCGGCGCAAAAAATTGAAAATACTGGTTTCCGTACGTTATGCGGAGGGTAGAAACCGTTGGGATTATTATTAAATAGAGACAGTTGCGTCGATCCTATATAGAATTCAACGCTGAGCTGCCGCCGTGTTGAAAAAATCGTTCAATGATATAAAGAATTAAACAATGTATAATTGTACAGCAAACCTCTTAAAAACATATATTTAGAAACGTAGTATTATTATAAAATATTTTAGTTACTTTAGCACATCAGTAATATAAAATAGAATAAATGTCTTTAGGCTAAGCCCATCACGTTGAGTTCAGGTAGCACTGGAAAATATGGCGGAAAGTTACCAACTGTTGAGCTGAGCGGAACTACTCAACTGTGCGTTTCTAAGACAAATAGCCAACGGTTAGGCAACAGCTACGTCTTATGAACGCACCCATTAAAAATGTCTCAAAAACTTGTATTTGTTGGTAAACTCCGTCTTTAAGAAAAATTTCTATTTCCGGCTTGTTTGAATTCTCGCTTAATGACATATAACTGAAAATTTAGAAGTTATAAGTTATTTTTAGTACAGTCAAGTTATTGTTGAAAATTAGTCATCGGCATAGTTGTCAATTTACTTTGAATGCTAAGAGACGACCTACTACAGTTCGGAAAACTTAAAATTTGCAAACTACTTGGTATTATTAAATGCACGTTTATGTAGCTAAAAAAATAATTTTTCAAAGTGACAAGAATAAAGGAAAATTTCTTGCTTGGAGGATGAGCAACCAACTGTTAAAAATGTTATAATAGCTCGTTCATAAATAAAAAAAAATTTCCTTCAACTTACGAATACTTATAGGAACAGGTATCCAAATTTACACTGAGGAAAACACGAAGTATCCCCCAAATTTTAAGGCGAAAATGTATCCAATTGGATACATATGTATCAAAACGGCAACACTGCCCACGTCTGTTCATAAGCAGGGTTCATGATGCAATAATGAAAGGTGTTATACGTTGGCAACTTCTCGCTCTAATCCGCCGTCTTGAACTACCTTAGGAGAAACTGTGTTGTTTCTTTGCTATTTTCACTGAACATTTCCCAAAATATTAGAAAAAAATTCTAAACAAGCTACATTGATTCAATTTTCGTTGTTCGTTTTGTTCTTATTCGCTGACATTTGTTTTCTAATTGCGTGAAATTTGGTAAGTATTGTAATAAAACCGAATTATTTTACAAATAAATTATAATTTTGCATTTATTAGGTCATTTCCTTAGTGTTTTCCTAACCGACCTGTGCTGGTATTGTGATTAAGAGCTAATACACGTAAGTTACAACATATTATTTTGACTTTATTGATGAACCAATCCATTTGAGCTCTTTGTTATTTCAAAACCTAATGAACCATTTATTCGCAGATTTTTCGGACGATTCTGCTGTGCTGCGTTCCTGCTCCGCCTGTATATTATAGTGTTGCGTTCCTGTTGCGCCTTTGCATTAGTGTGTGCGTTGTGATTTAGACACGTTGAAGTAAGTTGAAACCAGGTTTTTGTTTGTAAAAAACCTAAAAAGCCATTTATTTGCAGATTTTTTGTATGCTTCTGCTGTGCTGCGTTCCTGCTCCACCCGTGTATTAGATTGCTGCGTTCCTGTTAACATACATATCATCGCTTAAAGTACAAAACCGCGTAACTGACATTTGCTGCTATAAATTGGATTCGCTCACACACGTTTTTGGCTCAATCCTTATCCATTCTTCCTGAAATATACTAGCCAAAAATGCGATTGCTTTTTACAAAAAGATAACCATTTTGAAATGTGAGTGTTTTTACTCTCTAGAAATAAATTTATGCAACCTCGCATACGTGGGTTTGCATTATCTCTATACGCGGTTTTGCAATTTATTGATACATGGTTTTGTACTTTAACCGACGATATGTATGTAGATGTATGTACATGCCCTGCAAACCAAAGTTCCCGAAATCTTAAGGATATCGTTAGAATTATCTCGTTTCTGTAACGATTTTTTTACGAATTTTCAAAGAAAATTATATGAAGTGGTTGACACGATCTCGTAAAGAAATTTCTGTACGAAAAATAAAGAAAATTCTGGAAAAATTCTGAAAGATATTCTTCACATAGCAGCATTATTGTCGTTGCTTCACAGATTTTCTTCCGAAATTTCGTAAAAGAATGGAAGTGTGCGTAATTTATTTCATTTTAGAAAATTCCGCAAAAATTCGAGTTAAATCTTAACGAATTCTTTAAAATTTCTTTACAATGCAGAATACTCTGAAAGAATGGTTTGCAGGGTGTATATCACATATATTGACTTAGATATGTATACACCACTAATGGTGTACATAATTTTTTTTATATTGAAACTAGATATGTATATAGTACATATTTTATTATTATTATTCGGTTCAAAAAAGTCCTATCTCAAATAAAAATGCTTCGAAAATGTGCTGAGATAGGGCGTTCTTCAGCCAAATTTTGAAATAGGGCGTTCAAAAGCTTTCTGATATCGGGCGTTTTCGACCTGGCTGCCGAGATAGGTCGATCTTCTACTCAGCCATCGATATATGGTCGAAGTTTTCGTTATATGGAAGGCGATTAAACACGATTTGTTTTTAATCGATTCTAAAAAAATTAAGGTAATTTTTAGCCACTTCAAACTTGCATATAATTAGACTAAAATTGAAGTGGCTATAAAACTGAGTGCTCAAAAAAATTCTAACACTTCTAAGAAAAAAGTTTGAATTTTGGGTGAAAATTTGTTGTATTTTTTGTAGTTTTCTACTAAGTTTTAAAATTGGGTTTATATGGGTTTTGTTAGAAATTCAACTTTACTTTTGTTGCAAATTCTTAGCAATAAATAAATTAACATGAGAGGGAAATAATATCACTTTGAAATGGGGTTGCTATTGATATGACCGATA
>NW_016162386.1:30039-31195 GCF_001687245.7 Rhagoletis zephyria | reverse complement strand
CCAGATGTGTCAGGTTTTTCTAAAGCTTTTTAAAAATAGTTCTCCATTGTCATTCCTTTGGCTGTTTCAGAATTTGGGGAATCTGTAACTTCATCAGCGTTTTTCGATTTTAGTTTTTGTAGTTCATTTTTAATACTTTCTTCTGCGACTGGTTTGAACAATCCGTGCCTATAGCGAGCTAAATAGGTGGATATGGAAAATAAATTATTGTTTTCCTGGAATGAAAATTTTGAACAAAATTCTGTTTTCAAAGTCGTGGCTGTTAGCGGAATCGGATAAGAACACTGTTATTTTTTAAAAAAGCACCCCGTTTTTTAAAAACATTTGAGTCTCAGATACTTACGTAATTCTTGTCTTATTAAAGGTCAGACCTATAGTCTTTTAATTATTTGAATATCGCTCCTCTTTAAAGCCAGACGTTGATCATTTCTGCTGGAAATCCCTATTGAAGGAGCTTACCCTTTGACTTTAAATAGCAAAGAAGGGACAGTACATATCCATCCGAAAAAATATTGCCCGAAAAGTAAACAAAATTACTGTTCTTTAATTTTTTGCTAAAAATAAATTCCTCAAACAAACACGTCAAAACAAATCACGAAAATTTGGTTAAGAATTACAGTGCACAGCTTCTTTTTTTGTGTCTAGTAGTTTTTTTAAAATTGGTCCAAAAAAATAATATTAAAGAAAGAAACCAATGCAGGTATTGAAAGAAGAGAAAACAAAAAATATTGTTAAAAAGGCTAGGTTCCCTTTTACGTACGTCAAAGGTCAAGTAGAAGTTGGAACTTGCATGACTGCCCATTGATTGCTCAGTTATATAGCTGAAGAAATAATAAGTTTAAATACATTTTTGTCTAAGTTGATAAATATGAACAGTTTTGTTACACAAATACTCCCACGACCACAGGCAAAAATATTGGCTACAATTTGTCATTTTGTTTGCCATATATACGTTTTATCGGTGCACTTGCACAACATTCGTATTCGCATTGATTATTGCGAATGCGAAAGCGAATGCGAATGTTAAAATTAATGCGGAAGCTCTGCAGTTGCAACAACCCTGGTACAAATATCCGAACCGTAACCAAACTGTCTTACTTATGCCATTTTCTAAAAACAAAAACTTTCTAAAATGAAACTGCAGTAGTTTTCATCT
>NW_016162386.1:29755-29958 GCF_001687245.7 Rhagoletis zephyria | reverse complement strand
TTTCTTGCTTATATTTATGCATATATATTTTTGAGCAGCGCCACACCTTAACAGAAAATTCCGAGAATCCAAAATTGGTACTGTTACAAGTTGCATCCACCCACCCTCTTCCACGGATAACGGTACATCGGTTAGAGGTTTAAAAATATTTTGTGTCAGCAATTTGTCATCAAACTGCATTAAATCGTATTACGTACTCTATC
>NW_016162386.1:29421-29571 GCF_001687245.7 Rhagoletis zephyria | reverse complement strand
TTTTTTTTTTTTTGTTTTCATTCGGAAGAATGTATTTTTTAATTTTGGTTGCGTTCCATGGTGTAATAATAACAAGGTGTTGTCAGTAACTTAACCTCACTTTTTCGGCAGGTCTATTCCGGTCACGCATTTTAAAGTAGTAGAAAAAGT
>NW_016162386.1:0-24874 GCF_001687245.7 Rhagoletis zephyria | reverse complement strand
TTTACTATTTATGAAGAATTTTAAAATAGTTTTTTAAAGCTAATCCTAATGTAATAAATTTTCATTTAGTTTAACAATTAACAGGTTGTTGATTGAGTCGCTATTAAGTTTTGTTCTTTGCTTTGTTATGATGGTTGCTAAAGCGTTGAAAGCTCTTGACTTGAAGGGACCGCCAAAATAATCTCCACCAACGCACATATGTCCCTGTCGGCCGCTACTAAGTCCTTCCAATACTCAAGTACATTCGTGTTGAAAGGTTTCCTTTCGTAATATGCTATTTTATCTAGTTTTTGGCGAATAGTTAAATTTGTTGAAACGGTTTCGCTTTTCGACAGATTATACTCTTCTTCTAAGTCTGCGTATGGGTCATCAGGTTGTATATTTAGAGAATTCGAGGTAGTGACATTGCCTTCCTCGTTAGGAGAATTATTCAGTGAATATATAGTTGCATAAGTCTTTAAAATATGTTCTAAATACATAATGAGGAAAATGATTGCATAAACAAATAGATTATCTATGTGCGTTACGCAATGTAATAGGAGTATTTTACTTGCATTCCGTTTTATAATTAAATTTAGAAATAAACCACTAAAAGCTCGCTATAAAATGATGCTCGAAATATTTTCCATGAAATCATTTTTGAAATCACTTTTTTTGAATTAAAAAACGACTTTTTAGTTTCTTCAAAAAATATGGTAGCTTCAATTTAAAAGAAAACGTCAAAAGCACAGTTTACGTCAAATAGGAGCAATGGCGGATAAGAAGAAGAAGTGAAACTACCTTTAAATATTTGTATCATGCTTCTCCGTATGAAAGCAAAATACTATTATGAGAATAGCTGAGCATAGAACAACAAATGTTCCTTTTGATGTTTACTCGCATATTGCGAATGAATAGAAGAAAGAATTAATTTGAATCATTTGCGAACGAATTTTTGTTTTTTGTGTTGAATATCACGTAGTTATATGACAGACTTTTTTAATTTGTTCGTATTTTTATTTGCTCAAAGTGGTTGCACTTGTGCTCTCTCGCTCGAATGATAAAAAGAATTTTTTATAATCGAGAATTTTAAAAGGCGGTTAATTCGAGCCAAATGTTTGCTGTAAATAATTATTTGTGAATACAAATAATATCTTAAATATTCTCCGTACCCTGTTCATAAGTGAATATGAATGCTGCGGCAAATATTCGCGGAAAGTTGGTGTGGCTAGAGATACTATTCTATGCGAAGGCAATTTTGTTAATTGCATAAGATTTGCACCGTTCAGTAAGTATATATTTTTTTAATAGGGTTGCCTCCTAGGTTTAAAAATATGATATTTATACCGTCCTCACGATTTTCAAAAATTAGGTGTCAAATGAAAGGGCTTAGCCTCTGGATGTGCAGTAAGGATATATTTTTGTAATAGGGTTGCTACCTGCGTTTAAAATTATGATATTTACACCGTTCTCCCGATTTTCAAAAATGAGGTGTCAAATGAAAGGGCTTGGGCTCTGGATGTGCAATAAAGATATACTTTTTTAATAAGGTTGCTACCTGCGTTTAAAATTATGACACTTACACCGTTCTTTCCATTTTCAATAATGAAGTGTCAAATGAAAGGGCTTGGCCTCAAGATGTGCAGTAAGGCTTTATTTTTTTAATGGGATTGCCACCTTTTTAAAAATTATAAAATCTGCACGGTTCGTTGGATTAAAAAAAATAAAGGGCTGGACCTGAAGACGTACAATAAAGTTTTATTTTTTAAAAAGAGTTGCCGCCTGTCTATACAATTATAACATTTACATCCTTCGCATGATTTTCAAAAATTAGGTATCAAATGAAAGTGACTGGCCTTTAGAAGGCACCAAGGCTTTCATTTTTGAATAGGTGTAATCATAATAAAAACATAGCAAGGTATAACCGTTCTCTCAATTTGTCGGCCATGATTTTTTTTTGAAGTTTGCCAACATTTTAAAATCATATAAAAGTGAAAATAAAAAATAGAAATTGTTCGAAATTGTTGTTGCTTGAGATTGAAAATGAAAATGTGTGTGTGAGTTTGTGAGTAAATTTAAAAATTAAATTGTTTGGAAACGTCAAGAATCTTAAAAGTGACTCTCAGCGGTTCTACCTTACTATATTTTTATCATGGGTGTAATGTAGCAACATGGTCGAGCCAGACGAGGCAGCATGCAGGCATGCTTGCATCCCAAGCTAGCTCGTCGTCGGGGTGGGTCATTTCCGCCTGCCTTGCTGTCAACTACATTAGCAAAAAGTTATTCATGCCTGATACCTAGTGTACTAGTGGAGATGGCTATAGCAAATGCGAAGAAAGCAGAGAACAAAGAGATAGCAACAAATGAAGAGATGGTCCTGTCCTGTCCTGTCAGGTGGAGTCATCCCACCCTTCTTCTACGCGAACTTCACGCGAAGCCTTGGGCATTGTCGTGACTCCTAACCTACTTTACAACGCCCCCTAACCTGACATCAGTCCGCTTATCTATAAGTCCGTCATTATACCGTCATTGTCAACGTTCCCACTTCCCCTCTTCTGCACAAGCGCAACACCCACACCAAAAATTTCGTGCTTAGCACTTCATTATGAAAACCCCACACTTAAACAAAATCAACCTCAAATCATTTCCTTCCTTTTTTCCTCACTTTATTATTACATGAAACTTTAACCCTAATTACAACCAAAGAAAATCCAACACTTAACTCTAAAACTCAAATTCACAATCCAATTTTTAACTCTACAACTCAAACTCTAAAATTCAGTATTTAACTCTAAAATCCAATATTTACCTATACCTACACGTAATACTTAACTCTAATCTCAATCTCTATCTACTCCTAACATAAAAATTCAAGTTTAAATCCACGTACCCTAATGCTAGCTAAATTCTATTTTTATACCTCTAAGCGGTCTACCACACCTTGATTACCGCGCAATCTGAAGAGTTCCTTAATTAAATCTCAAAAATTCAATTACCCTAACAATATTCAATGAACTTCAAAAATTTACAAAACTAACCTACGGTGATAACCCAATGGATGCATGTATATCTGCAATTACATACGTATGTACACTTAATGTGCATGTGCGTATGTAAATATATGTATATATATATATGTATGTAAATAATAATGTAGGCAAATTTCACACTCACCTTGGTCTCCAGAAATGATGGCGCCAGCACTCTGTTGAGAACCTGTTTGGGAGAATTAGAACCCTAACATACATACATATAATCTAAGATATTTCATGCATATGCTCTCCTTCAGCCGCGTTGCTGAGGCGTCGACCTAGCAGTCTTCTACGAGCGGGTCATGACAAGCGTGCGGGAAACTCAAAATATCAAAATAATACAAGGGTGAATGAAATTATTAGTTAAACATTTAAGCTACCAGTACGTAAATTAAAGGCACGATTAATTTAACGTCGCGATTAATTCAAATTCGGGCCTTAACGCGAAATTTTAGGTTACATCTATCTACATATATATAAACATATGTATACATACATATATGTATATGGATGTACATATGCTCATATACGTGAAGAATAGCTAAAATAAAGTGAAAATACGTATGGAGCCGAACGAAAGAAAAGAAAAAAAAAACGTGTTGATCCCAACCAAAAAAAATTTACAATAACAAGGTGAAGTTAATGATTGGCAAACACTAGAGGCTTTGGGAAAAATACGTACGGCAAAATCGATTTTTACTTACAAAAATTCAAAAAAAAGCGAATAACTAAATAAAAAAGTACTTACTTGCAACAATTCAAAAAAAATTAAAAAAAATTAAAAAAATAACTAAATAAAAAAAATCTGTCTAAAGCAAGATGCTAACGACAAAAATGCGACCACCCTACTACTGGCAATTTTACGTGATAAAATTAAATATGAAAACAACAAAACGGTAAGTAGAACTAAAGGAATGTGCCTAGCGAAAATCTGCCCTACATATATGTATGTACCCTGACATGTATGTACATAGGCATAAAAATTTAACCAAAATGGAATGTAAAATCCAAGTAGAACTGGAACTATGCTCCCGGCGCTGCTGTTGATCGACGGTATATGTGGAGCGATAGTCTCCACTGCTCTCTCGCACACTGCTGCCGTCGATGTTATGGTCCTCTCCACTGTTATGCTCCTCTCCACTGTTTGATGGAATCCACATGTATGTCGAATGGCCGTTGACCTACTCCGGCCGAGATATTTCAATCAGCTGTTCCTGGTGATGTTGTTGCTGCTGGCTCTAATTATTAGCCGGGTTATCGGCACTGCTGTAGGGCTTAGATATGGGCCACCTTGTCGAGTCGCCTGGTGACAGTTAAGGTGGTTTCGTATCTTGCATGAACGTATGCACATATGTATATGCCTGAGTGCGTTTGTACACTTGCGCTGATGCCCGGCCCTTGTTGGTATGCTTTATTTGCCGGTGCGGGTGGTTGTGGTCCGTGGGTGGTAGCGTTTACGCATATATGGGCGTATGTATGTATTTTTACTTGGCTGCTACTCCAAAGTTTTCTTCCTGAATGCTTGGGCTGATTTTTCGGGTTTAAACTACCGTGTTGTTGTAAAACAATGGAGGTCCTTTCGCTGTGTTAGCAGGCGACCTGAAATCAATAAAAACTTCCATTAGCCCTCTTTGATATATTTAAGATTTTAATCTCGCGTACTCTTTTGCTACATTTGAGTCTCACTCATCTAGGTACTTGGACATATGCGTATCAAAGGTGTCAAATGAAAATGTTCGCACTTACCTCCAGATCCAGAATGTGACTTTGATGACCCCAGGTACCGCTAGTATCCTGGTAGAGCACTGGGGGACCGTATTCACTCACTTTAACTATAAAACTTTAAACTTTATTACTTATACCACAAGCAACCACTTTAAAATTACACTTCACTTTCACTGTAAAGTACCACCGCAACTTTCGTTTTAAGAACCGCTTGTCTCAGTTTTGGTCCTTTTATATCTTTCTACGTCAAGTGACCGATCCCGTATTAGTTATGTATATATTTACTTATTTATGTACAAAGGAATACATACAAAATACGGTTTAAGTCGAACATTCACACATATACACACACACTCAAGACTGCTTCACCGAACCATAAGTCTAGCGAACTTTCTCACTCTAACGTAGTTACTTTCTTTTGGGCATCATGCATGTGTTTTACATAGAGGTTTGATCGGCTTACAGACATGTAGGTTTGATCGAGTTCGTACGCACACACGCACACAATTTAACATCAAAGTATCTGGCAAGCAGCTGGCGCTACAGGCTCGGACCCGCCGATGGTGCCTGCACCATGGAGCGTGTGCGTAAAAGGATAACTAACGCGGCTGGTTGCAAGGCCATGTTTCCGCCTGACGTGTGGCCTCGACCCACGACTTAAAGCCGGGCTTCTTTCCTGTTGCTCGTCGGTTGAGTTTGCTGTTAAGGTCAGTATCACAGGTCTACTACTACATCACTATCACTGATGGAAATAGAATAAAATAAATTAAACTAACACAGTAGGATAAAGTATATAGATAGTTAAGTAAAAAAAATAAAAAAATAAGTAAATCAATAATTACAAAAATAAATAGTAAAAATAAATAAACAAAATATCACAGAATTTATGTAGTCAAGTAGTAAAATAAAAATAAATTAAATAAAATTAAATAAATTTAAAAATAATTACCCTAATAAATAATAAAAATACATAAATAAGGAAACTATCACAGTATTTATATAGTCAAGTAGTAAAATAAATAAATAAAAAATAAATAAATAAATTTAAAAATAATTATAATAATAATAATAAAGATAAATAAATAAGGTCAGGTATGCGTAAGTAGTCAAGTCAGTAAAACTAAGTCAAAAGACATGCAACACTTAGCACAAGGACAACATTTAACAAATATCTACACAGCAAAAATGTCCTTAGCATGGTATACCCCGATCTTCTTTCCCCTGATATCACCGAGTTCATACATCGAGTTTCCTATCGCCTTTAAAATAATGCATTTGACCTGTTTTGGGCCTAGTTTGGCATTATAGTTCTCGATTTGTGAACTCTGTTTAAAATTGCGGCGGTATACCACTTGTCCAGTTTGGAATCTCACTTCTTTACTTCGCGTGTTATAAACCTTTTCGTTGCGTTCGTGGGCTAGCTTCAGCTCTTTCATAATTTTTTTCCTAATCAATTGGATGTTGTCTTTTCCCGTGGTGATTTCGCTATCAGAGTCCCTAAGTGCGCCCAGCTTCCGATATAACTCATACGATGCAGCATGCTGTATCATTGGTATACCAAAGAGGGCGGAATATGGCGAAGTACCAATTGCTGAATGAACCACACTACGAAGGGCGAAAGCGGCGTCACTAACATGGTTGTCCCAATTTTTCTGATTGTCCTTTATATACGATCTAATGATCTGAAGGACAGACCGATTTACCCTTTCGGCAGCATTCGCCTGTGGCGAATAAAACGCCGTTTTCACATGTTTTGTACCATATCTTTCAGCAAAGGTTTTGAAGGTCTCTGATACGAATTGCTTTCCGTTGTCGGAATGAATGTATTCGGGTACCCCGAATACATGGAAAACTTCTTTTTCAAGGAATTTAACAACTTCTGCTGACGTAGCCTTTCTCATAGGTTTGAGGAACACGAACTTGGAGAAGTGGTCGAGACATACAAACACATACACATTACCATTGGACGTACGAGGATAGGGACCCATGAAATCAATGAACAAACGCTGAAAAGGTCGCTCTGTCACGTGTTGTCTGCCCATCGGAGGCTTATGAAAAGAGTTCTGAGTTTTATTGCCCTTACAAATATCACAGCTTGCTATGTATTTTTGAACTTCAGCGACCATACCTGGCCAATAATATTTTTCCCTTATTCTAGCTAACGTTTTATGAATTCCGCCATGCCCTGCGGAAGGCGAGTCATGTGAGGATTCCACCAGACCCTGCCGCAGCTCAGTTGGCACCCAGAGTTTCCAGGCGTGGTCCTCTTGAAGCCTGTCCCCCCGACTGAACTGGGTCTTTTTATAAACGAATCCGTCCGATATACAAAACTCAGGCAATTTACCGCTGTTGTCAGTTATAGTTTTCTTTAATTCCTCATATTCTTTCGTTTTGAAAAATGGCGAGTTTAAACAAATATCCATCATTCTGTCGCTTATCGTCATTTCATCCATGCCTACTCTAGACAGCGCATCAGGAACTATGTTTTGAGTCCCTTTGCGATGTTGAATATCAAAATCAAACGCCTGCAGTTTAAGGCTCCATCTCGCTAGTCGCCCTGAGAGGTCCTTTTGATGCATTAGCCATTTTAGGCTTGCGTGATCAGTGATCACTGTGAAGGGCAAGCCCTCCACATAAGGCCTGAATCGTTTTATGCTCAAAACTGCTGCGTAGCATTCTAACTCCGTAATGCTGTAATTGCGCTGAGCTTTGTTTAACTTTGCGGAGATATACGCAATCGGTCGTTCGTTACCGTCCTCGTCTAGTTGGAAAAGCACACCCCCCACCCCGTCAGTCGATGCGTCGCACTGTATGTAAAAACGTTTGTTAAAGTCCGGGTGGGTCAACACTGGCGCTGAAATCAGGCTTTGCTTTAAGCGCTCAAAAGCAGTCTTTGCGTCGTCTGTCATTGTAAACTTCTTAATCTTTTCCTTCGTGAGACAGTCGTGCAGCGGAGCTGCAATTGTGGCGTAATCTCGTATGAACCTCCGGTACCACCCTGACATCCCTAGGAACCTTCTGAGCTGTTTGGGGGTCTTTGGCTCTGGGAAATCCCTCACTGCTTCAATCTTTTTGGTATCCGTGCGTATGCATCCATCTCCTACCACATAGCCTAGGTACCTAACTTCTTTAAAACAAAATTTACTCTTTTCCACATTTATAGTTAGTTTGGCCTCACGCAGACATTTAGCGACCCTTTCGAGCAAACACAAATGTGACGAAAAATCAACAGAACAAACAAGTAAGTCGTCTAAGTAAACAAACACAGAGTCACGAAGAGAAGCGGGGATGACCTTGTCCATTAGCCTGCACATTCGTTGTGCTGCATTGCACAAACCGAATGGCATCACCGTAAAATGGTACAAAGGTCTACCTGGTACAGTGAACGCCGTCTTTTCTCTGGACTTCTTTTCAAGCGGAATTTGCCAGAAGGCGTCTTTGAGGTCTATCGCCGATATAAATCGCGTATTTTGTAGTCTGCTCAAGATCCCGTCAATGTGTGGTAGAGGGTACGCGTCCTTCACTGTACGTTCGTTCACTTTTCTTGCGTCAAGACATAAGCGGTTTTTCGTCCCTTTGATGACCAACGATACAGGTGAGCTCCAGCTACTGTTGCTCTCCTCGATTACTCCCATCTCCAGCATTCGGTCTAGTTCGCTGTAAACAAGCTTTTGGATTGCAGGCGATATAGGGTAAAATCTTTGCTTCACTGGTAAGTTTTCGTTGGTCACTTCAATGACATGCTCCTCAACGTCAGTCTTCCCTAGCCCTAGGACTGCGAAAGAAGGAAATTGCATTTTTGCTTTGTCTAAAGCAAGACTTTGATCCAGGGTAAGTGTGTGTTGCACCGCGTCAAATGATAAGTCACCCTCGGCGGGCACTAAATCTGCAACGACAGTGCTGCCAGAACAAACATTCACTCCTCTGCTAACCACATTCATATCAAAAACTTGCCAAAAATCGACACCCAAATATACTTCTTGCTGCAGGCCAGGTACAATCAAAAATTCCATCTCCTTCGCCACATTATCCCATTCCACTTTGAGCGTTATTACACCTGTCACTGCAGTTTCACCACCGTTTGCTGTTCTAATATGTTGGCCCTTGATAGCCATTATCTTATCTTCCTTGCCTTCGAGTATGACACTTGCGTTTTTCCCTAAGCAACTCGCCCCGGCTCCTGAGTCTAAAAGCGCTAAAACCTCCTGTCCCCCTATTCTGGTTTTCGCAAAAAATCTATTGTCCCCCTTGATGGTAACAATAGTGGAAATAATCTTATTATGTATCCTCTTGAGATTCTTTTTCTTAGCCCTCATCTTCTGGATTTTAGCAAAGTTCCTATTTCTCTTCTTCCCTATAATTCCCTCACAAAAAATACGCCTGCGTGCCTCGTCGTATTCGATCTTCCTTTGGTGTAGACTCTTCCTAATAATGCTCCTATCTTCTTCGCTTTTTTCCTGTTCTTTATCATGCTTTTCACTGGTAATTGTGTTTCTACTAAGGACCCTGACTACTTGTTTTCCGGGTTCTCCTCCATCTGGCGTGAGTCCCCGGATATCTCGGCCAGTTTTAAGTTTCCCTGCACTGGTTTAAACACACAATAAGACGTATCACCTCCACAAGAAAAACAAATCATATTATGAAAGGACGAATTACACTTACTATCTTTTTGGGCTTCGGTGGGATTTTTGGAAAAATGGTCAACGGGCATACCACAGGTAAAACATAACATGAGGTGGAAAGGGGACGGACAAAATGAACCTACGGAGGACGAAGATACATTAGGACGACTAGACGGGGACACATTAGGTTGAACACTCACATACTGCTGTGGCTTTTTACGTTGCATTCTACCTATTTCTTCTACTCTCCTATCTTCTGTCTTCTCTAAACATGGAGGCTCCGTAAAATCTATCTCATTAACCTGTTTTGGTCTATTCTTGTTATCGCGCATCACCTTTTCAGCCCTCTTACACTCGCTTTTGAGATCCGCTAGCGTCTCCATTTTTGAGGCAAAAGTTAGATTCGCGAGGTACGGCTTAAGGTTTCCCCTAATAATGCCTACCAACTCCTTCTCTGGTATTTTTTTTCTAAGGCGGAATGTCAGACTGTGAACATCTCCGTAGAAATCCTCGAAAGACTCCTGAACCTGTTGCTTCCTTTCCATGATTTCCCTAATTATCTCATAGTCTGATTCAGCTGTCTTGAAGTGGTTTAGCAGTTCAGACTTAAGTTCAAAATAGCCGAAGCTCGGGTCATCAGCATTGTCTTCAAGAATCTGCCAATACCACTTCAAGGCATTACCGGTAACCAGACAATGAAAACAAGTGAACAATTGGTAGTGCGAAATACCGTATTGTTCACGCAACTTTTCGATTCGAAAAATGAAACTTTCGACTGTAATTCCCTTGGCAGATCCGTCAAACTTGACATGCCACTTATCTAGGTCAATTTTCTTAAGATTTCTGGACTCATTAAGCGCATTCGAACTGCTTTGTCCACTAGCTCTGCCCTCATCTCGGCTCCGTTCTACGTCTATTGGCCTCTCGCTTCGATTTTCTGGTGTTGACGCCATGCCTGCCCTGGTTGGTTGTGCGTGTGTCGAAGCTTCCACACCAGCTAAACGTTCGTTTATGTTCGACATGTTGCCTCGCATGTGGTGGACCTCAGTCATACATTGAGCTAACATATCACTGTTTTGCGCCATCATAGCCATCATTCGGCTCAGCTGCTCAGTATTGACTTCAGACGACCTAGGTCCTCCACCTGCGGACTTCGAACTACCCGCGGCAGCGTCACTAGGTGGCATATTCAGCTCGTCCTGCTCTGACATTTCTAAAATCTCGTCTAGTTTTCGAGAGAAACTAAGGGTATTGTTTGACGAGTTAATGGCTACCTCGTTAGTTATTCTAACCGAAGATTGCGAATTTTCCTCGTGTCTTAATGTCGCAAACACCCTAGCCGTGCACCTGTTAAAATAATCGGTGGGCACGAAGTCCACCGGATATGAAATGCCTGTGTCTATTTGGGTGAAGAGAGACCCAACGACTTGGTTCTCTAGAGCTCTCGCTACGCTTCGTGTGACTCTACGGTTCGAGTTCAGCAGTCTTAATCCTCCTGGCACTATTTCTTCACTCTCACGCTCGTCCATTCACTCAAATAACCCTAGCTATCAAACCAATTCAGTTTCTTCCACGAAATACTCGAATCGGTGACGCAAACACAATATCACCAAAAACTCGATAAAAAAACTTCAAGGGTTTCAAAAAAAACTTCAAACTTCAAAAAAGTAATCTTAACAACATAAAGGGATTGCAAAAAAAAATAAAATTCAACTCAACTTCGACGTGGGATTTGTATGCAAATGTAGTATATAAAAATGCGAAAAAGAGATGTATTTCAGGTAAAAATGATAAATGTAAAATATAAAAATAATATTGAAAATTGAAAAGTAATAAAATAATATTAAGGATAGATGACTAAAATTATAAATAAAAATATATAACTTTAAGTGTTTAACTAAAGTAGGAAATATTAAAAATTCAAATAAATTCAGGTTTTGTTCGTTTTTTTTGGGGCGAAACTTTCGAATTATTTATTTTTATTTTTGTATTTAAAAATTTGTATAAAATCTCTTTTTTTTTTTTGTGTTAGATAGGTGTATATATATCTATATAGTTTTGCTTTGGTGTGTGTTGGTGTTGCCTTGGCGAGGTCATTGTGGGAGTGTTGGTCCGTGTGTCCACTGTCCAAAAGTCAAACTCAACTAATCCCCCTCTTTATGTTAACAAGTGTGGCACTTCAACGATTGAAGTTCTGGCTCCAAGCGCGGCTGCCACATTTTCCACCAAAACCCATATTGTAAACTACCCCCTGAGCGAAACTTCCATAAGCCTCACGTATATGCGGTGCTGGACCGCACACACGGCAGCTTGAATGGTATATCTCACAAAAACAAAAAAAAATAAAAATAAATAAATATCAACTGGCCATTGTCTCATCTTCAGTCCCCACTCATAAGAACGCTGAGGTCCTTAAGAGGCACCCTTAAGATGAGGCGGGCACTCCCCCCTATTTGCCAATTGGGCACAAATCGCCTACGGTGACCGAAAACAATGATACCCCCTTGACCCTAACACGTCCGATAGAAAGGAAACTAAGATAGAAGTATTTATGCAAAAAGAAAACTAAAATGAACTGAAAAAGGAAAAGGCGTTAGTATTAGAAATAGTGGGAAATGTAAAAAATTAGTGGGCTATTACGTTGGGCGCCATTGTAATGTAGCAACATGGTCGAGCCAGGCGAGGCGGCATGCAGGCATGCTTGCATCCCAAGCTAGCTCGTCGTCGGGGTGGGTCATTTCCGCCTGCCTTGCTGTCAACTACATTAGCAAAAAGTTATTCATGCCTGATACCTAGTGTACTAGTGGAGATGGCTATAGCAAATGCGAAGAAAGCAGAGAACAAAGAGATAGCAACAAATGAAGAGAAGGTCCTGTCCTGTCCTGTCAGGTGGAGTCATCCCACCCTTCTTCTACGCGAACTTCACGCGAAGCCTTGGGCGTTGTCGTGACTCCTCACCTACTTTACAACGCCCCCTAACCTGACATCAGTCCGTTTATCTATAAGTCCGTCATTATACCGTCATTGTCAACGTTTGTACACTCCCACTTCCCCTCTTCTGCACAAGCGCAACACCCACACCAAAAATTTCGTGCTTAGCACTTCATTATGAAAACCCCACACTTAAACAAAATCAACCTCAAATCATTTCCTTCCTTTTTTCCTCACTTTATTATTACATCAAACTTTAACCCTAATTACAACCAAAGAAAATCCAACACTTAACTCTAAAACTCAAATTCACAATCCAATTTTTAACTCTACAACTCAAACTCTAAAATTCAATATTTAACTCTAAAATCCAATATTTACCTATACCTACACGTAATACTTAACTCTAATCTCAATCTCTATCTACTCCTAACATAAAAATTCAAGTTTAAATCCACGTACCCTAATGCTAGCTAAATTCTATTTTTATACCTCTAAGCGGTCTACCACACCTTGATTACCGCGCAATCTGAAGAGTTCCTTAATTAAATCTCAAAAATTCAATTACCCTAACAATATTCAATGAACTTCAAAAATTTACAAAACTAACCTACGGTGATAACCCAATGGATGCATGTATATCTGCAATTACATACGTATGTACACTTAATGTGCATGTGCGTATGTAAATATATGTATATATATATATATATATGTAAATAATAATGTAGGCAAATTTCACACTCACCTTGGTCTCCAGAAATGATGGCGCCAGCACTCTGTTGAGAACCTGTTTGGGAGAATTAGAACCCTAACATACATACATATAATCTAAGATATTTCATGCATATGCTCTCCTTCAGCCGCGTTGCTGCGGCGTCGACCTAGCAGTCTTCTACGAGCGGGTCATGACAAGCGTGCGGGAAACTCAAAATATCAAAATAATACAAGGGTGAATGAAATTATTAGTTAAACATTTAAGCTACCAGTACGTAAATTAAAGGCACGATTAATTTAACGTCGCGATTAATTCAAATTCGGGCCTTAACGCGAAATTTTAGGTTACATCTATCTACATATATATAAACATATGTATACATACATATATGTATATGGATGTACATATGCTCATATACGTGAAGAATAGCTAAAATAAAGTGAAAATACGTATGGAGCCGAACGAAAGAAAAGAAAAAAAAACGTGTTGATCCCAACCAAAAAAAATTTACAATAACAAGGTGAAGTTAATGATTGGCAAACACTAGAGGCTTTGGGAAAAATACGTACGGCAAAATCGATTTTTACTTACAAAAATTCAAAAAAGCAAATAACTAAATAAAAAAAGTACTTACTTGCAACAATTCAAAAAAAAAATAAAAAAAAATTAAAAAAATAACTAAATAAAAAAAATCTGTCTAAAGCAAGATGCTAACGACAAAAATGCGACCACCCTACTACTGGCAATTTTACGTGATAAAATTAAATATGAAAACAACAAAACGGTAAGTAGAACTAAAGGAATGTGCCTAGCGAAAATCAGCTCTACATATATGTATGTACCCTGACATGTATGTACATAGGCATAAAAATTTAACCAAAATAGAATGTAAAATCCAAGTAGAACTGGAACTATGCTCCCGGCGCTGCTGTTGATCGACGGTATATGTGGAGCGATAGTCTCCACTGCTCTCTCGCACACTGCTGCCGTCGATGTTATGGTCCTCTCCACTGTTATGCTCCTCTCCACTGTTTGATGGAATCCACATGTATGTCGAATGGCCGTTGACCTACTCCGGCCGAGATATTTCAATCAGCTGTTCCTGGTGATGTTGTTGCTGCTGGCTCTAATTATTAGCCGGGTTATCGGCACTGCTGTAGGGCTTAGATATGGGCCACCTTGTCGAGTCGCCGGGTGACAGTTAAGGTGGTTTCGTATCTTGCATGAACGTATGCACATATGTATATGCCTGAGTGCGTTTGTACACTTGCGCTGATGCCCGGCCCTTGTTGGTATGCTTTATTTGCCGGTGCGGGTGGTTGTGGTCCGTGGGTGGTAGCGTTTACGCATATATGGGCGTATGTATGTATTTTTACTTGGCTGCAACTCCAAAGTTTTCTTCCTGAATGCTTGGGCTGATTTTTCGGGTTTAAACTACCGTGTTGTTGTAAAACAATGGAGGTCCTTTCGCTGTGTTAGCAGGCGACCTGAAATCAATAAAAACTTCCATTTAGCCCTCTTTGATATATTTAAGATTTTAATCTCGCGTACACTTTTGCTACATTTGAGTCTCACACATCTAGGTACTTGGACATATGCGTATCAAAGGTGTCAAATGAAAGTGTTCGCACTTACCTCCAGATCCAGAATGTGACTTTGATGACCCCAGGTACCGCTAGTATCCTGGTAGAGCACTGGGGGACCGTATTCACTCACTTTAACTTTAAAACTTTAAACTTTATTACTTATACCACAAGCAACCACTTTAAAATTACACTTCACTTTCACTGTAAAGTACCACCGCAACTTTCGTTTTAAGAACCGCTTGTCTCAGTTTTGGTCCTTTTATATCTTTCTACGTCAAGTGACCGATTCCGTATTAGTTATGTATATATTTACTTATTTATGTACAAAGGAATACATACAAAATACGGTTTAAGTCGAACATTCACACATACACACACACGCTCAAGACTGCTTCACCGAACCATAAGTCTAGCGAACTTTCTCACTCTAACGTAGTTACTTTCTTTTGGGCATCATGCATGTGTTTTACATAAAGGTTTGATCGGCTTACAGACATGTAGGTTTGATCGAGTTCGCACGCACACACGCACACAATTTAACATCAAAGTATCTGGCAAGCAGCTGGCGCTACATAGGCTTGCCTTCTGTCATAAAGTTATAATGACTACACCGTTTACCCGGCTTTAAAAAACGTGGGGTCAAAAGAAGATGCTTTGCCTACAGGTGTGCAAGAGGATTTATATTTTTTGTAAATGCTGTTTTCGCCAACTAGTTTGGGCATTGCCATGCTGATGGTTGTTCTTACCAAAGCATGCTAAAATAACGCTTGCTTATGCATGCATGTGTATGTATGTATTAGAGGTTTACGCCGACAGGCTTTGCGACGGCGGCGTGGTCAACTTTAAAAAGAATCGGCGGCGGCGGCGACGCCGGCGCTACTGCCCATAAGGTAGATTCCAAAGAGCCATGAGGCTTCTAATCTTATCATGTTATCAGATTATAATTCTATTTAATTCATTCATTGAATTCAAATGTTGAGTGACTGCTGATGATGGATGGGCGAACAGAAGAAAGTCTATATAGTATATACATTAGGTTTCCTATCGAAAATGCTTTTTTTGACAATTTAAAGACCCTACCCCCAATTTTATTCGTTTTTATGAGAAATATTATTGCCTATTTTGATAGATTTTTTAAAGGCCATTTACAGGTCACGGCCTGTCGATTTAGGTCAGAAAATACGACTTTCTAGATTCATGAGTTTTTGAATGACTATTTTTGCTTGAATTTCAAAGAATTTTTTAAATTTTGACCATCGATAACTTCCATAATTTGAAAGTATGTAGTACTAACGTACAAAAAAACGACTTTCGATTGGCACTCTAATACACATACATCTCTATGTACTTTACAAATCAGTATGTACTATTTCAATTTAAAGAAATAAAAAAATTTAAAGGTTAAGTTATTGGGGTAATTTATGTCGCTATCAATAAATTTTTGCAATAAGCTTACCTTACGATTTTTGCGGGTTATATATTGAAAATAAGGTTGGCCTACTTTTTTCCTAAAGTTTAACCCATCAACTCCCACCAGAGCCCATCATGACACACTGTTTGAATAATGGCCTATAAATGGTTAACATTTCCACTAATATTTTAAGCGCCAAATTTTTCTAAGGAGAACAGAATTTAATGCAAAATAATAGTAATTTTTACCTAAAAGGGCGACTTTAACCAAAGAACGTAAATCTATAAGAAGAGACAACTCGCTGAAGTGTGGCGAGTGAGTCTAGAAGGTTTGCATGAGGAATTCGCGTCCGTTTTCACATCAAGTTTCGTAAATGAATTCGCCGCAAATTTGATTTCGCTGCGACAAAGGATGTTGAAGAAAGAGTGATCGATGATAGAAATAAAGAAATGAAATAACAAAAAAGATGGCCGTGACTCTTCGTTTATTTGCCATCGGCATTTAACATACGCATCTGCGTAGATTTTCTTTCTTTCGTGATAATTGTAATTAAATGAAATGCATGCGCTATATGAGAGCTTTATGAACTTTATGAGCTTATGAACCAAAAATGCAAGATCACGCCTTCTTCTTAGAAGCCCGTTATAATCGCATTTAGGAAAAACGTTGGGCGACTTTGACATTAGCCGTTTGTTTACATTTGTTCGTTGTTTATAATTTGGTAGTGGCTTTTTACTGCAATTTTCTTAATTTTCGCTTGTGACAACGTGTGCACACATAAAGTAAAGAATAACTTAACACAACGACATGATTTATAGAAGAATTTGCATAATAAAAATGATTATTCATGCGTTCAACCATTACGCGGTTTTTTTTTGTTCTCTTCGTTGTTTACTTCTTCCAACAAAGATGGCGTCGAGATTTCAACAGCTAGAAAATAACTTTTTTCTTTCTTTCGCGAAGGCGTGATCTTGTGTCTTTCGTTCATGGCTTTACAACTTTCCTCCATAATATGGAAGTTGTAAAGTTGTAATTTATGAATGCAATGTCCCTTTTAATTAACAAATAAATAAAATAAAATAATAAGTTTAACATGCAAAATCAATAAATAATTTAAACCAATTTGTACAAATGTACTCATGCGATTTCCCCCCTAACATATCTACATTCTAGCAAATATACGTATGTACAAATACGCATACGCAACTAAAATACATAAACAACAATTTCATTCATAAACGCATGCGCATATTCTTCAAGGTCAAACTCATTCATTCATAAACTCTAGCCATACATCTCCCCGCAAACGCATCGCCAACAAGCGCAACTTCTCCGCGAGGGCCACAAAAATTCTAAAATGTAAAATTGAAGAAATCACAGCCAGTCAAATGAAAAGTTGCAACTCCGCTGTAAATTCTGAGGACATTTGCAAAAATAAATTATCTCGAGCTTAGCCATTATTTCTCTAAACTTCTAAATCACAGTGCTCCTTCCAACTTTTAAACTATTAATTAGTTGCTTAAGATGTTATTTTAATAAAAAACAAAATAAACATACATTTTTTGCACAAATGGCCTATGATATTTTGATGTAAACTCAAAACTTCTAAAATCACATACATAAGTGGTTTTACAACAAATGTAACTTGGCAACATGGTTGCCTTCACCAGCTTCGGTCACAAATTTTAAAATTTTTGTAAACCGAGCGCTTACGATTTGTTTACAGTTGACTCTAGATATGTCGAGCAACATGCATACGGATTCAAAAAATTTAATTTTTTGCATTATTGATGATTTCAAAGCCCTGAAATATGTATAAGTGAGTGTATACATATATACCTATTCTGTGTTGGTAAGACAAATTTTGTTTACTATCATAAAAAGCTTTAAACGCAAAATCGTACATTAACAGGCCTATTCCGCGTTGGTATTTTTTTTTTTACCGAAAAATAAAGTTCCTCTCTTTTTTTATACCCTTTTCGCATTCTGGGAGCTCTTGTAACCGGTAGAATTTGTTTCCATCTCATAAGCAGGTAACAAAATATTACCCCACTAAATATGCAACAACAGAATTTCTACAAAACTTCATAGCTTAAATGCTGAATAAATTAAAACGTGACCAAGGTACCTAGAATTGCTGTTACAAGAAGTGGTAACAATGTTTGGTAACAAAATTTTCTGGTTACAAAATATTCGGTAACAAGCAGAATAGAGCTACAAGATGTTCATGCTAGGTGTAGCCTACTGTAAGTGTATATATATATGTACGTATGTAAGCGCGTAAATATGTCAGGACGTGGCATTTCGCAGGAATTTTAGAACTTGTCAAGATAAAGATGGCGGAGGACGTGGGAAAGACGGAGACAACTTATGTTTCACGTTTACGCGTTTGCTTTGCCAAAGGACGTGGGAAAGACGGAGACAACTTATGTTTCACATTTTCGCGTTTATTTTTTTACATGAATATGAACAAAAAATTGGAAAAGATTTATTCTTGCACGATGAAAACAAAACTTATGCAAATTCATTTACAAATGCATAGATTTTATATTAGACTAATGCAATTTGTATATGTATAATAAACACTAGCAGACCCGGCGAACTTCGTCCCGCCCAAAATTTTTATATATTTTATTGAAACTTTTTGGTCCAACATTTTCACCAACAATTCACGTTTACGATTTTCATTGGCACATTTGTCCGCTAAGATTAAGGTTTGGTGGTCATTTGCTGCTTTAAATAACCTAAGGAAAGCGTTATTCCGTTCTTGAAATACTCCAGTTGTGCGGCATTTCATAGCACAGTTATTCGCAAAGCGAAATAAATTTTTTCCTCTTCACTCCCTGGCGGCAACAATGACCCGGTTCTATAGTGAATGTCCTAGAAGCTTTACAGTATAGTAGGTGGCAATTTCAAAATGGGTGCGAATCATTGTTCTACAGAAATGCAATATACATATACTTATTTCAGACGAAATACCTTAAAAGTTTGAACGCATAATAATATTGGAAAATCACATCCATTGGGCCAATTGCAACGCAGGAGCGTTCGATATACTCAATGGTGCAACAGGTCGATTTAATCTGACCTTCACGGCCCCTTTTCTCACTTGGCTATTTTTAGTAATAGCTCGACTTCAGCACCACTTGGCAGCACGTTTTTGCAATAGTATTGCATACATATTTAAAACATTAGCCAAATCGGATCATAAATAAGATTTTTAGTAATAACTCAACTACAGCGCCAACTGTCGGATTAAATTGTGAAACTAAACCATCCAGAGACCCACTCAAATACACAAAAAGTTTCGTTAAAATCCGTACAACCATTTAGGAGGATTTCACTCACAAACACACCTACAGAAGAATAAAAAAATTCATTCAAAGATAGCTAAAGGTCGGTACGTTTGTAGGCCTCACACCCCTTTTCAAATAGCCCAAATTTTCTCCATGAGTATGGGCTTGATTTCAACTATATACATATCTCCATACGAAGTTCCAGTACTGTACCATGAATACTTTCAGAGATATGCAGTATAAAAATTCGATTTATATGGGAGGTGCCACGCCCCCCTTTCCAACAGCTGCCCTCTTTCTTCATGAGTATGCGATTGATTTCGTATATCTCCATACCAAGTTCCAGAACTCTACCATGAACACTTCCAAAGATAGGCAGTATGAAAAATTCGGTTTGTATGGAAGATGCCACGCCCCCTTTTCCAATAGTTCCAATTTTTCTCCAAGAGTATGCGATTTATTTCGTACATCTCCATACAAAACTCTAGAACTCTACCAAAAAATTTCCAGAGATAAGCAGTATGAAAAATTCGGTTTGTATGGGAGATGTCACACCCCTTTTTACAATAGCTAAAATTTTTCTCCAAGGGTATGCGATTGATTTCGTATATCTCCATACCAAGTTCCAGAACTCTACCATGCACACTTTCAGAGATATGTAGCATGAGAAATTCGGTTTGTATGGGAAGTGCCACGCCCCCTTTACATATAGATTATTTTTTCAGCCTAAACCCATCCTTGGGACACGTGCGGCAGGTGGCAGTTTCAAAAAAATCGGTTCAGCCGCTCTCGAGCCTTGCGAAAACTAACAAACGGCTTTCTAAATATATATTAGTTGAGATATATTATATATTATAATTATATTTTGACAGTATCCGTTGTTTCTGATTGGCGCAAAAAAATCTTGCCTAGTGACGAATTCGCCCCTTGATATGGTCGTTACTTAAAGCTATTTATATTCGAAATTGCATGAAAATTGGAAAACAGGAATCTATAAGCTTATCCAGGCAAAAAGCTACCTATGTACCGAATTTTAAGCAAATCGGACCATAAATACGATTTCTTCGAACAGATCGGTCCCTGGTCCACTTCTCGGACAAAATGGATCATATATGCTAATATATGCTAAAAAGCTACCTACGTACCGAATTTTAAGCAAATCGGACCGTAAAAACGATTTTTTCGAATAGACCAGTCCCTGGTCCACTTCGCGGAAAAAATGGACCATATATCCTAATATATGCTAAAAAACTACTTACGTACCGAATTTTAAGCAAATCGGACCATATATGCGATTTTTTGGAATAGATCGGTCCCTGGTCCACTTCTCGGAAAAAATTGATCACATATGCTAATACATGCTAAAAAACTACTCACGTACTAAATTTTAAGCAAATCGGACTATAATAAGATTTTTTCGAATAGACCGGTCCCTGGTCCACCTACCCGAAAAAAATTAAAATTTTTTTTAGCCTAAAACATGGTGGTTACCGAAAGCTATTTGTGTACTAAATTTCATGAAAATCGGACCAACCGTTCGCGAGATTACCTGTTACAAAAAAAAGGGACTTCTCTTTATATAATTAGTATAGAGTATAGAAGATAGTATAGATATAGATAATTGAGGAGTTAGATGCAATAAGGGCGCTTCTTTTAAAACTGCTTTCTGAGATATTGGCGTTACAAGTTGTTGATGTGTTATAACTTCCCTGTTGATGTAGTATATAAAAAAGTAGTATTGTTGTAGTATTGAAAAAAATTTTCTACTGCGGAAAAAATCGTCAGATTACCAGTATTCGACCCTAATTTAACTGTAATAAATGCTTTCGATCGAAAAACGTGTTACACATGTTTTTTCTGAGTTCCGCCTTTTTTTATGTTCAGCAGCCCAAATTATGAAAAAAAACTTTTAAACATGTAATTTTCATTTCGTAAAATAGTGTTTTTATACGAGTAGTATTTAGTTCCTTCAAGCGATATATTTCAATGTGCATACAACATGAAAATGTTGTACAAAATTCCTTAGGCCGAACGCCGCCGCCGCCGCCGCCGATATTTTCGTAACTCGGCGGCGGCGCGTGAGAAATTACAAAAAAAAATTACAGATGGTTGTTTTTACCAAAGCATGTTAAAATGTCGTTTTTTTTATACATTCATATGTATATATGTATGTATATTAGGCTGCATCACTCTCCTTACAAAAAACAAATCGGTACTGTGTTTCCATTGGAATTTAATCTAAATCTATTAATTTGTAAGACGTCCACCAAAATATTTCCGAGAATTATTAAGATTTACGTGAGCTGGACCGATTTGAAAATACCTCCAGAAATGGAGTTTTCTATGAATAAAAATAGTTTCTTGGAGACTTTTTAAAAAAAAAAATCCCCTCAATTGACAAAACGGTTTAAGCTTAAAAAATTTGCATACAAATATTTAAAAAAAATTTAAATTTTCAACGGAATCGTAATAATGAGATTTTTGATGCTGTTTTTTTTTAACTTTTTTCAAAGGTTGGTATAAGAAAAACTTGAATAACTGAACCTAAACTATTCCGGTTTAGACTCTGGAGGTATCATTGGAAAGGTACCAGTGTTGCCACGTCCGCCAAATAAAGTTTAACAAAATCTTTCTAAAAGTTTAACAAATCCCGTTAAAATTAAGCAACTTATTTAACGGGTCGTATTAAAATGAAAATGCTTGAAGTTACTACTTGTTTCATCCTGCTTGGTGCTTAAATTGGTTATAGAAATAAAAAGTAAGTAAGAGCTCTCTAAGGCTGGGTTTTGTTGTCAAAAGTAAGGATGTTATAGTCTAAGGACCAATTTCAAATGAATATTTAAACGGCACTTAAATTTGATCGTCGATTGTTGTTTAAATGCCATTTAGCTTTCGTTGGGTTTCAGATCAACTTTGTTTAAATATGCCAAACAATTGGCAGCACTGCTGCTTATTACTTGAAATTGTTGTTGCATTTGCTTGTTTGTTTACATTTTCTGCTGAACAGCTGATTGTTTTGGTGGTGTTATGGTTTGCATACATTGGGAGCAGCAGTGAGTGCAGGCGGCATGACACAATGGGGTGCACTGTGGCTAGTCATGTCGGCTGGGCGGGGTTCTAGCCTCACTACTGTTCCCTGCGCCATAGCAGAGAAACAGTCATGCCTTGTCAAACGTCTTAACGGACGGACACACTACAAAAATTTCAAAAATCCAAAAAAATCCGTTAACACAACCATAAAAAAAGCTGAAAAAGGAAACGTTAAATTTAAATATTTAAAATAAACTGAAAACAAATCGAAACTAAAAATAATCAAAAGAAAACATAAGGCCGAATATGGTTGGGGGCCACTGGTGGAAGTGTGGCCCCTGGTGCTGACCCACCCTCAACCATGGTCACCGGCGCACCCTATTCCCGATGACCCCATATAAAAATCCTAATGTGCCACCCTAACCCAGGAAAAAGGTCAACATTCCCATTTAACTACAATTTATTCGAATAAATTCATTTTCTTAACCTAATTCTTAAAGCTAATTATCCTAACACTGAAAGTTTCTAATCATATCAATTCTAACAAAAACCTAATTTCTAAGATAAAGTAAGTAAGGTAAGTATACTTAAATAACGACGTATGGGTTTTCCATAAGCCTAGGGGAAAAAAGTAATTAATCAAATAAAATTAAGTCAAAGTTAAGGTAGGTAAGGTAAGAAAGGGTAAGGGTTCTGGTAGATAATTTTAAGGTAAGTAATTCAGTAGGGGTAAATATGAGGTAAGTAAAGGTAAGTCTAATTTTTAGTTGAGTAAATCTGGTAAGTTTGATTAGGGTACGTCAAGGTAAGTATTAGTCGTGTACGTAAATTTAATAAATTTTATTCTAATTAAGGTAAGTGAGCTAAAGTAAGTATAAGTAAATTTTAGTCCCTATTCCTCCTAAATTACTATAATTCTTGGTTTTAGGTTTCTAATTCTTTTATTTTAAATCTTATTTTTTTCCTTTTTCTTTTAGATTTATTATTATTACTAGTATTATTATTATTTATTGGGGTTCATATTAATTTGGTTTATATCGTGGCCATTTTCTTTGTTATCATTCTAAATGGTTATTTGTTAAAATTATTTTAGTTGAATTTTCGCGAAATTTTTATTTTATGTTAATTTATATTGGGATATTTTATTTTATTTATTTTTATTTTGCTTGAATCATTTTTGATTCAGTTTTAGTCAATATGATAATGGTTTAATTAGTTTAATTTCATTACTATTTATTATAATTTAGTTTATTTTTATTTTAGTTAATTTACCTTTACCAGGTTTGATTCGTAACCGAAAAAAAATTTTTTGTTCAAGCAATTTAACTTTGTTTTACCCTACTTTATTTGATTCAGTTGAACTTTATTTTAATTTATCTCCTGATATTACACTTGAGTTTAGTTAATTTAATCTAACTTCACTTTATCTCACTTTCATTTACTTTAATCCAATTCTACTTTAATTTTAGTTACTTATTCGTACATTTTTTTTTTACTTGTTGTTTTTATTCTAACAAATTCAACTCATATTGGTTTAGTAACATTAGTTATTCTTATTTGTGATTAATTTAAATTCTATTCGAAAAATTCCCTTAACTCATTATATTAATGTAATTTTAAATTTTTATTTCTTTATCTGTTTTCTACAATTTATAAGTTACCTAGTTTTTTTTTTCTTTTTCTCCTTTAAGCCAGTAATTGTGTAGGTAGGCATATATGTATGTAGGCATGTATATATATAACTATACATATATATATTGCTATGTATACTACTGTATATCGAAATTGTTAGGGCCCGAAGGACTCACCCTAATGTTGCAGCAGGCTTGTGTGTGGCACTGCTGTTGTTGTAGTCGTTGCTGGTGTTGTGCCTGTTGCTGTGGCAGCCGTTGTCGTTGTTGTTGTCTCGCCCGATTTTTGGTGGCGACGTTGTTGCAACCGCTGCTGAGGAGTAGTTGCAGTAGTAGCCGGTGGTTGTGGTTGTGGTTGTTGCTGTGCCGCCGTTGTGATCGACACTCGTTGCTGTCGCTGCTCAGGTGATTGCTCCTGTCGTTGCTGTTTTTGTTGTGTTACGTTGTTGCAACCGTTGTTGTTACCGCTAAAAGTGGTCGCTGCTCGCTATTGTTGCGGTTGCTTCGTTGCAATCGTCGTTGTTGTTGTTGCCTCGCGCAAATTTTTTTGTTGTTGCGTTGTTGCAACCGTTGTTGTTGCCTCGCGCAACTTTTGTTGTTGTTGCGTTGTTGCAACCGTTGTTGTTGCCGTTGCTTCGCTGTGATTGATGTTGAGGTTATTGTTGTTGGTAGGGCTGTTTTTGTGAGAGCCGTTGTTTGGTCGGAGTAGCTGTGGTTGCCGCCCGTCGTTGTTGTTGTTAGGCGGCCTCTGCTGTACCCGGGTGCTCACCCCGGTTGATGCCCCTCTCTGGCGGGTTGCTGTTGGTAAATGGTATATATTTAATTAGTATACACACATATAAAATGAAATATCAGGTAATAATATAAGGTATATAACGGGTGATTTTTTTGAGGTTAGGATTTTCATGCATTA